>NW_014013290.1:25931-29582 GCF_000611645.1 Monoraphidium neglectum | reverse complement strand
TTCCACGACCGCACACCCCCTTTCCTCATCACAGACGCCCCCAAGCTGGCGGGCCGCCGCACCAAGGCGGAGGCGGAGGGCCTGTCGGAGCAGGAGCAGGTGGGGGCGCCGCACACCCGGGCCTGCAGCGCCCTGGGTGCCCCATGTTGCAGAGCCAGGTGGCCACAGAGCGGCTGGCAGCCGCTGGCTCACGCAGTGCTTGTTGAAGCGAGCTGTGCAGTCGGCCCGCTCTCGATGCGCAGCTGGGCGCAACTGCCTACTCTGTGCAACTGGCCGACAAGCTGTGTTGGTGCATTTTTGCGATTTGCTTTTCCCCTATGCGTGCATGCTTTCACGCACGCGCTTGCACCACCCTGGACGTGCGCGCAGCGCAGACACTCATTCAAATTGGCGCGCATGTGTGCGTGCACGCACACACACGCACGCGCGCGCGCACAGCGCACGCACACACACACACACGCGCGCGCACACACACACACACACACACACACACACACACACACACACACACACACAAAGACACACACACACACACAAAAAGACACGTGCACTCATCATGCCCCCTCTGCTCATGCCTGCCCTTCCTACCACCACACGCCGCCAGATCCGCATGCAGCAGGAGCTCTTTGCCCAGGCTCGCGCGAGGTCCATGTCGCTGGCGGAAGCGCAGGAGTCCTCCGCGCGTGCACATGTCACGGCGCACCAGCAGCAGCAGGAGCAGCAGGGGCTGATGGGGCCGCCGCCACCTCATCAAACACAGCCGCAGCCCGTGGCGCGGCAGCAGCAGCACGAGGAGGGGGAGGAGGACGGTAGTGGTGGCGGTGATGACGATGAAATGACATAGCGGCCATCTGGGGCTGTGGCTGCTTGAAAGCCCCGACGTGCCGAAGAGCCCCTCCTGATCGCTCTAACGCAACCGTTCCTCTGAGCATCCAAGGTTGCTGCAATATGCAACACCCGACTGCAAGATAGTCCAGATTTCATCAAGCTAGAGGTGTTACAATCAATTTTTACGTTGCTGGGAACCCTACCAGTGCTGGATGCGTGGTTGGCGTGCGTACAGCACAGTCTGCGCATCGTGCGAGGGAATTGATGGCGCGAAATGCATTTGCCACCTAAGATCGGGCGCCCAGCGCAACAGCGCATCCCTGCCCGCGCTGGTGCAGCAAGACACAGCCTACGACCAATGTGGTGCTGGCAGCTTGACGTGCTGTGGCAGCTCGTTTCACAGAGCAAGGGGTAGTAGGCAGCCTGCTTGATGCTTTTGCTGCTGCCCACCAGCCGGCCACGTGCAATCAACAGTGCAGTATAGTGGTTGTGAGTCCGCCACAACCCATCAAGGGCCACAAAACAGACAAGGGATTGTCAAAAACCGGCGCGAATGGGCATGCGCTTGAGCACGGTGCAGAATCAGCCTCGCGCCGAGCGCCTCGCATCGCGCCGGCATGTGCCACGTGGAGCGGCGACTGCGCACCCCAGTTGAACTGCTAACCTGAGGCCATCCACGGCCAGCAAGGGGTGGTTGAGCGTCGGTGGCGTCGCTGCCACCCGAAAAGTGGCCCTTTTGCGGGCTCATTGAGCTGGCACAATGTTGATGCGAGCCGGGTTGCTTGTTCGTTCCCACGCCATTGCGTGGTGGTCTGCAAAATCTTCTGACAGGCTACAATTGTCAGCTGGTTCACGCCATTGCGGCGTTCAGTGGCCGGCGCCGTCTTCGCGGCCGGCCGTAGCGAGACGGGCGGCGATGTGGCTGTGCCACACAGGGCCGCCGTGGGACGCCTGCGCCGCATCCTGCCGGTACTCTGGAGGGATGTCGTCACTGCAAAAGGGGAGGGAGCAGACAGGTGAGGTGAGCAGAAAGCAGAAGGCGAGCGGGAAGCTGCAAGAGCCGAGGTCAGGGGATATGGCAAGGGGCATGCGGCGTGCGCAAGCCAGTGCGCGTCTGCCAAGCTCCCTGGGTTTCGGTCAGGAAACACGCAGCAGCGCTTTCGGGCATATGCCGCTGAAGCTCACATATCAGTGGCAGTATGGCCGGCGGGCTTTCCTCCAAACAGCAGTGACAGCAGCCGGCCAACGGCATTGCCGCCGCCGTCTGCCTGGCGTTGCCCCTGAGATCCCAGGACGAGAGCGCGCGCAGGTGGGGCCAGGCTGCGGCGCGCAACGCGCGGCTGCTGCGGGCGCGCCACAATGCTGCGGTGAGCGACAAGAGCCATTGTGCCTGTTGCTGGAGCGGTCGGTGCGTTGAGGAGGGGCGAGTGACTTTGATGCCGTTCGCGAGGGCGATGTGCTATTGATTTCGTCAACTGTGATAAAGCTTGAATGAAAGGCCTGTAAAAACTACACATGCCGAGGCTGTTATTTGGGTGATGCCGCCGGGCTGCCAGCTTCATGGCCGCTCCAAGCATCTGGGGTGGGGGGCACCTCGTCGAGCACTCGTGCACACTTTTGATGAGCGTGGATGCCTACCGATTTGTCGGCAGCACTTCGCAGGCCGCGCCCTTTTTGCGGCCAGGCCGGGTGGCGGCCACGGGTGCCCCTGCCAAAATCAACAAGGCAGTGTAGCAGGGCTGCCACAGGCTGGCGCCCCCTTGCCTCGCTCAGACCCATGGACTCTGCTGACACGTTTACACTCACGTAAGCATTATCCAACGCGGCCTTGCAGGCTCTGAAGGAACCTTTAATAGAAGTTGCGTAGGGTCACTTGACAGTCCAACAACCCATCGAAACCCCCATAGCTGAATGCTCGGCGTGGCTTCCTGCAATTATAACAGTGTAGATAGGGCGGCCGACAACAAAATTGTGACGCAGTCAGTCACAGCAAGCCCAGTACCTTCTAGTGCTCACGCAAGCGCATGCACAGAAGCACGCGCGCGCGCGCGCGCGCACGCACGCACGCACGCACACACACACACACACACACACACACACACACACACACACACACACACACAAACATGCAAACACCCAACCTGCTCTACTGGACCGTAACGCCCTGTGCCGTATTCGTTCCTGCGGCGCCCTCAGAATCTTCATGGCTGCCCTTGCCCCACCGCTTCTCGCACCGCTGCATCAACCGCCGCTGCCCTCGTCCCCGCAGCCCTCGCGCTCCCACGCGTCCCCCTCCCAATCATCGCCCTCATTGTCCGCGCCGACGCACGCTGCGTCAGCAAGCGCAGCCTGGGCCGCCGCCGCCGTCCGCCACACACGCCACGAGCCATCATCCTGCAGTATCCTCACATCATCGTCGTCGTCTTCGCCGCGATACGCCGCGCAGCTGTGCTCCGCCCCCGCCTCCGCCATCACCGCGAGCTGCGCACGCACGTGCTGCAGCATTCCCTCCAGCGCCGGCCGCTCCCCCTCCTCCAAGCAGCCCGCGGCCGCCGCCTCGAGCACGCAGCAGGCAGCTTCCATTACGTCTGCCTGCCCAGCAGGCTGCAGCAGGCCGGCAGCGGCGAGCGTGTGCGCGGCAGCGAGCACGGTCTCCAGCCGCTGCGTCAGGCCATACAGAGGGATAGGGCAGAGCCTCCCAGGGTCGGAGTACGGCGTCCCTGGGTCGACGGGGCTCCAGCTCCCGGCACCGTGCGAGGGCGGCGGCGGCGACGCAGGCGCCACGAAGGGGCGCGGCGGGAGGCGGAAGGGCAGCGGCAGGTG
>NW_014013290.1:0-25726 GCF_000611645.1 Monoraphidium neglectum | reverse complement strand
GCGCACAAGCCTCTCGTCGTCGCTTGCGCCGCTGCCGCTGCCGCTGCCAGCGCCGCTGCCGCTGCCAGCGCCGCTGTCAGCGCCGCTGCTGCCAATGTCACCCTTGCCAGCCAGAAGCTTCTCCAGGGGGTAGAACTCAACCCGCAGGGGCCCCGCGCCTTTGATCCCCGCTGGCTGCTGACGCGCCCCCGCTGCGCCGCCGCCGCCGCTGGCGCTTGGTGCTGCGGCCGCGCTCGGCCCAGGCGCGCCGCCGGCGCCGTGCCCGCTGCCGTGGGGCGTAGTGCAGTTGAACCCGCGGTGGCGGTGCTAGAGGTAAGCAGCCTCCAGGGCGGGGGTGAACATCACAGACAGCTCGTAGTGGCAGACGGAGAGGCGCCTGCTGGGCTCCTTGGCAGCGCGCCTCACAACCTCGCGATCGGTGCCCCTGGTTCAAACAAAGGTGACCAGTGCATCGTGTTTTGGCATGTGCGCGTATTGGCGGTACAGGCAGTTGCCAGAAGGAAGTACTGCTGTGTGATTCCATGCGGGGCGGCGCTACAAAAGTGTAATTGATGAGTGAAGGCAGTTGCTGAGGGCATGCTCAATCGGAAAAAGCAAAACAGGATGTGGTTAACACAGGTTGCCCTCCATGACCCATGACATCGGCCCTACCACCCACCACGCAGCCTGCGACAAATTCGCAGAGCCAATGATGGCCCACATAATGCGCCCCGTGGCCGCCTCCCACCTGCGCACCGGGCAAGCAGGCGTTGCGAGTGAGGCCGGCTGCTGCAACAGTCCGAGACCAGCACGCAGCACAAGAGCCTAGACGCAGCCCCCCTGAACCAAACTTCTAGGGCCAGGCGGCATGAGCGAGGCAGAGTCCATGGGCCCCCTCGTAGAAACCGCATCTCAGACCAACGCGTCGGCCAACCCTCTCCCCCTCCCCAGCCTTCAGCGCCACCTCTGGCGCACCCACGCATGACCGAAGCCGCAGTCATGTGCAAAGATTCTGTGGACAACAACGCCATCCAGGCCTAGCGTGATCACGCGCCTGACGTACGCCTTGGTGTGCGGCATGACCCTGGCCCGGGCCCCGGGGCAGCCCTCCAGCCGCATCAGGCTGGGCCGCAGGAATGGTGACAGCAGGTTGGACGCGCCACCACACACCTGGGCAGGCGCGGGTGAAAAGGGCACGCATGCAACGGCGCCCGCGCATGGGTGGTAGTGTGTAACGCGGGGTGCAACATCCGACACGCATTCCAGACGATGGCAAGGAGAGCACAAGGGCGTCCCTTGCATCCTGTTTGGTCTCCACTGCAGCATTCAAGCCGGGGGTGCTGCGTTGTTTCCTTTTCCTGTTAGGGCTCATACCTGGAGGTGAGAGCCGCCGTACAGGGAGTGGACCGCGTCCGCGTTCGTCGGCCACAGAAGGCTGAACCGCGGCAGCGCGGGCTTCACGTCAGCCGCAGCGGCCGCCACAGCAGCCGCCGCTGCCACACGCGGCTCCAGCCCGCCTCCGCCGCCCTGGCCCTCGCCCACGCCCCCGTCAGTGCAGTCCTCCCCCCAGCCGGCCAGGAACGCGCCTGTCAGCGCGCTGAATGGGTTGTCCCCCACTGCAGGCGCCCAGGGCTGGCGCCACCAGGAGAACGAGCCCAGGCTGGCGACGCTGGCCGCGACGGGGAACGCGGCGCCGGCGCCGGGGACGCGCGAGTTGGGGATGTGCCGCATGCGGCCCAGGAGGGTGCGCAGCTGCAGGTGCCCGACAGGCACCCGCCGGTCTGCGTGGGGCAGCAGGGCGGTGGGGCCGCGCGCTTGGGCAACGTAAACCCAGAAGCGATCTCCACGCCGCGGTGCGCACTGTGCTGCAGGGAAGGCGCCGCAGCACGCCCACAAAGTGTGCCTCCACAAGCTGCAGCCCGCTTACACAGCGCCCATCCCCGGCCTCCCAGATTTGGGTGCAAAGGTCACTGCACACTCCCCAGGCTACCCCAGCATCCGCCCAGTCTGCGCATGCAACTCCTCTTCCACCCAGCCCGCGCCCATCCTGCCACACTCACTGGTTGAGTCCCATACCCCGGGGTGGCTGGCAATGAGGTGGCCCCTGGCAGACGAGAAGTCAGCCCTGCGGATCTCCCTCAGGAAGAGGGCCTCGTGGTCCTTGCGCAGCCGGAAGGCCTGGGGACGCGATCAGATCAGAAGGCGGCCGGGCAGGTGTGGGGGTCAGCTGCAAAAGTGCGACGGGCAGGGGTCAAACATGAGGGGTTTGATGAAGCTCGGTGGCGCGCTTGGCCCAGGTGGAGACCTGATGGTTCCATAGGCACCCGCGCCAGCACGCGGCGGAAGCCAACCCCCACTGCATCCCTCAGCCCTCCAGTGGGTGCGTTCATCACTCGATGCCGCGCCCCGCGGCGGCCGCCTGCGACTTAAGTGGTGCCAGCAGCGCAAGGCGCCATCTCCAGCCGTGCGTAGCCCATGCAGAAGGGCGTCCCTCCCTCGACACTTGTGGGCCCACCTGCACCACGTGCTCTGCCAGGTAGTCCTCAAACTCGGTTGTGCTGGGTGATGCGCCGTCCTTCCAGGGGAAGTCCTGGGAGTACGCCACCTGCGAGGTGCGCGGTGCGCGGTGGTGGCGCACGCAAGCAACCAACCGCCGCAGCCGGTTGCTTACGTGAGCATGCGTCATGCTGCACGGCCGAGGTGCTTGTGTGATACATTGAAACAAGGCAAAATTTGGAGATGAGGCACGAGCACTCCTGAAATCCTATACGCTGAACGCTCGCTTTCCAGGCAGGATGGAATGAGCGCCTCACCACTACCCCAGCGGCTTGCTTGGCCCCCGACAAGGCCCTCGTTGGGTTGGGGGCTGCAAGTGCTGTCAACGCAGCTGCAGGCAAGGCAGGAGCCCCAGGCTGATGTACGCATGCACCGAGCAGCGGCTCCTGATGGGGCTACCCCACCTGTATGTAGATGCAGTCCTGCAGGACGTGGTTGCAGCTTGATACGACCAGGCGGACTCCAGTGGGGTACACCAGCAGCATCAGCTAAACAGGGGAATCAGGCAAAGAGGGGAAAGAAGGCGAGGCTGGGCTTGGCTTGGCTGGGGTGAGAGTGAGTTGTGGTGGGACTGAGAGTAGGGGCAAGACGGTTGGTGGTGAAGAGAAGTGACAATACCAGCGCAAACAGGGCGGCTGCCCGGCAACTCCGCCCCGCCACGCCACTCGTCAACGCTGGCGCGGCGGCGCTGCCGCTGCTGACCCTCTTGCCCAGACAGCCGTCGCGTGGAGCGCGCCGCGCCCCAGCCCATAGATCCGCATCGCTATTCCCCAGCAGGACGCTCGTCCAGGCCGCACCTTGCTGTGCATGCACGACCACTTGGCGGGTGCAGCCCCGTGGTACCGCACCGGCGGCAGGACCTGGAACCGCCGCCCCCGCTCTGACAGCGCCGGGTGAGCGCCGACCAGCCCGCCGATCTCGAGGTCTGCCACGTCTGTCACGCACGCGCGGGCCTGCAAGATGGGCGTGAACATGACGCGCGTTTGGCGGACGTGTGCAAGCGGAGGTTTGCACTGCTGGCATGCTATTGAAAAGAGCTTGCCGGTTGGTCGAAAGGGGACAGACCAGCAGAGAGGTTGGTGTCCATCGGTGTGCATCTGTTTGAGTCCGGCCGTGTCAGAGGGTTCATACCACATAGCTACCGCGTAAAAAGAGTGGCGGCACGCACCTTGGGGTTTGCGACGTCTGCCGGCTGGCGGGGCAGGCGCCCCTGCTGCTTGGCGAGCTTCTGCTCCGCCACCCGCTCCTCCGCCGACTGGTGGCCCACATAGACGGCCTGGTTGACGCGCGACAAGCTGCCAACATTGGGGCATTGGCCGGCATGTGCGCTCGCTCTCGCGCAAGTCTCGACTCTCATATGCGTGCATGCATGCGAGCGTAAAGTTTACGGACCAGCTGGGTTGTGTAGTGTTTGTCCCCAAGGCCTCATGCAACCCCAACCATCAAAGCCGATCTCTTCAAACTCCTCCCTGGCAAACCTCAAGCCAGTCAAGCGCTCACCAGGAGCGCCTCTTGCAGCGCCGGCACTCTGGCCGTCAGCTCGGGGGCCTGCTGGCCGTAGCAGGCGTGGAGCGCGTACAGGGGCCGGCCGTGCGCATACGCCGCCATGGAGGTGCCCAGGACGCCCTGGTTGTCCTCCGGGGGCAGGCCGCTGTTAGCAACGGGTTACATGGTGGGGTGGGGTGGGGTGGAGTGGGCCCGAGGCTGGTTGTGGGGGGCAGGGGGAAGGCATCAAAGACACAGGCTTGGGGGATGGGAGGGCGTTCGACCTGCGAGGGCTGTCACGTGAGTGACACGCACGAGGAGGCTAACGGGGCCAATGCAGGCTGCAGACATCGGGTCTCCCTAGTCGCACCACCCCTCCCCCCCCAAAATCATATTGTCAGCCAAGTGTGCAATCATGATCAACCCAGCAGGATCGCCTCCCTGCTGTCTCCCTCTCACTTGACAGCCAGCTGAGTGAAGGGCGCGTCAAAATGCAGCCGCGCGTCAAAGCCCGGCTCCTCCCCTGTCCACTCCCGCTGCGCGCGACCCTCTTTGTCCTCCAAATCCACAGCCGTGCCCTCTGCTGCCGCTCCGGCAGCCGCCGCAAAGTCGGCGCCCGCCACTGCCTCCGCGGCCGTTGCTGCCGCCCCGAAAGCGGCAGCATCCTGCTCCTCGCTGTCGAGCAACGAGATCACCTCGGGTCCCCGCACTCCAACCTGACCCTGGTCCCGCCGGTGCACCTGCCCCAGCCGCAGCGCTTGCACCCGCGGGTCAATCTCTGCCGCCGCCGCCACGCTGCGTTGCCCGGCTGCGGCCAGCGTCGCAAGCTTGATTTCAAGCAGGAGCAGTAGCTGTTGCTGAGCCGTCGGCAGCTGCTCTTCCGCACGTGATCTGCTGCTGACACCGCCAGCCCCGGTGTCGACGCTGCCACTGGTGTCGGCGCGTGTGATAAGACGGCAGAGGTCGTGCCGCAGCTGCGACAGGCCGCGCTCAAACGCGCGCAACGCCGCCACAATGCACCTGGCATAGTCCTGATCGTCCCCGCCTTGCTCAAGTCTTACTTGCTGCTGCTGCTGCTGCTGCTGCTGCTGCTTGTCCTGGGCATGTACCTGCGTCAGGATGTGCTGGTGCTCACGCTGCACCTCACCCTGCTGCTGCTGCCTCTGCAACTGTAGCAGATGATGCTGGTGCTGCTGCTGTCGTCGTCCCCACTGCACCTCGCCTTGCTGCTGCTGGCTGTCTGCCTCCCGCTGCTGCCTCTGTGTCTGCCGCTGTTGTTGCCGCAGCAATGGCGGTATATGCAGCTCGCTCTGTAATGGCTTGCTGCGCTTTGGGCTCACGAACGCAGCAAGCGCCGCTTCGCGCAGCCGCTTTGCGCCGCCGGCGCGCTGCATGCCCTGGGCTCCACCCTCGCCACAGCCATGGTCCCCATTGACATCGCCCTTGACGCCGCCTGACCTCACATGTACATCACTGCCGGTGCCAGCCTGGCCAATGCTGCTGTGCTTGCTGGCCGCGACTGTTGATGTCACCACCTGGGTAGCCTTCACGCACTGTCTGCACTCACAGGCCCCTTGGGCCCTGGAAACCTCCACAGACCATTTGACGCTGCCATCACCATTTGTAGCCTGGAATATCAGGGTCGTGGTGGTCTGTGGGACGCCCTCCAATGGCAATGTGATGGTGGCTGCCACCTCGCGATCGCTGGTGCTGCTGGTGCTGCTGCTTCCACCGCTGCTGCTCACTGTGAAGGCCTCCCCCATCTGAAAAACCTGCTCATTGACTTGCTGCTGCCTGCCGCCTGCTTCAAGAAGGCACAAGGGAACGCATCGCAGCATACAGCGCGCAATGCAGCGGTGTGCCTCAGGATTCCAGCGGGTGCTTGGCCGTTGCAGCGCAGCAGGCAAAACGCGGCTCAGCGTTGAGCAGGCTCGAGCAGCACAGCCACTGGGCAGCAGCGAGGCGAGCAAGCACCCACCTGCAGTAGTGACGCAAGCGCCATGTCTGTTTAGCACGTGCACCCTGACGCCGCCGCCAGCCAGCCCCAGCACCAGCGCCTTGTTGCTGACGCAAGCGCAGGCGAAGCAGCCCGCCCTGTATGGAACACCCAGGCGCCTGCCAAGCACACGTTCCCTATCTGGCTTCAATGTCAGGGTCGCCACCCGCATCGCATCAGCTGGGGCTCAGGCCATGGCGCCGTGTTCTGATGAGCGGCAGGAGGAGCGCTGCGATCATGCGCAGCACGCATGCACGCCGAGCACCGGCGTCAGCGGGGCGTCCTCCGAAGCCAGTCAATCACTCGCAGATCTCCATAATTGGAACATTTAGACGCGTCTGGCAAACATGAGGTGCGCTGAGCTTCGGCGGGTGAAGCTCGCGACAGTTGCAATTTAAAGAACTTTTATAACCTGCATCTCGTGGTTCAAGTCATATCCCGCGCCTGCTCCAAGCGGCGCTTGTCAAGCGCACGCTGAGCGTGCTGTGCAACAGGCCAACCAACTGGCAGGGCGTCATGTCGAGTGTGCGCATCAAGATCTCTGTGTATATGGCCAAGGCAACCAAATATGCTGCTGCGCTAGCTTTTGCACATGCTGGCTGGTGACCCGCAAGACGTTGCTCCTGCAACATCTCGAGCTGCGGCTCTGTTCAGCAAGCCAGGTGGCCGGCCGGGGTGCACTGTGCCCTTGGCTCTCCAGACCAGGGATGCCCGCACGTCAGCTTGCTTTAGCGTAATGCACGGACACGGCGGCCTTTGCTGCAGCGAGCTTCGTGAGGTTTGCGCCGATCGCGGTGCTTGTGCCAGTGGCCTGCGCAAGTGCTGCCTTCACAGCGGCAGCAAGGCCAGCAGCACACACGAGGCTATGCAGGGCCAAGTGCACCAGGCAAGTATGGATACCAGCACTGTGCCCAGGAACCGCCCAGATAGTGGCCTCATCACGCCAACGCATGGACCGCAGGGTGGGTGTACTCAACCCAACCAACTGTGCTCGGCACAACACAGACGTGCGCTTGCGCAATTTGGAGAGGACAAGCCAAAGCTGACGCCCTGCTTGTGCATGCTCACACAAGCAATCATGCGCAAAGCCAGCGACCCAAGCCATGCATCAGGCTATGCTGGTGCATGGTGCTGGCCGATTGAGTAGCTGAGCACTGAGAGGCCCCTTGCGCGTCTTCTCCTCGCAGCCTCGGCTGCCGCAGGCCAGCTGGACTGCCCTTGTCAAGACACCCAGCAGCACCCCATACGCCGAGGAGCGTCAAAGCCGCTTTGACCACGTACATGGCTGCTAAGAGGCCATGCCAGCATCTGATACAGGTCCAAGTGGAAGCGGCCTTGTTCAACCCCACTACAGGCACGTGCGGCTCGCGGGCTGCTCCGGTTGAGCTTATGTAGAAAGGCTTTGAAGCATGCAGCAAGGGCGCTCCACACGATGCACACCTGCACAGTCGTGTCTGGAGAGGCATGCTGCCTGTTTTCGCGAGGCTATCCATTTGTCGTGCAGCGAGATTGTGACAAGCGCTTTCCCCACGGTCGCCGCCGCCGCCACCGCCTGCCGCAGTTCAAGCGCGCCGGCCAGATCGGCGACGGAGGTCGTCACACCTCGTCCATCAACATGAGAGAATTAATTCGCGCGGGTCTGGCTGTACTCGCAGAGCTGGGGGCTCGTTGGCGCCAAAAGCGCAGTCAGCAGCCAGCTTCGTGTCCGCCAGCCTGCCCCTGGGCATTCAAACATACTTGGATGTTGCTCGACCGCTTCACTCATATCCTTACGACCTCTGCCACGCAAGTAGCAAGGCCTCAGCACTCTCCAGCACAAAACAGCAGCTCGTGCTCTCTTCGGCCCCAGCAGCAGCCATGCGCGAGATCGTGCACATCCAGGGCGGGCAGTGCGGCAACCAGATTGGTGCCAAGTTCTGGGAGGTGCGCGGGGTCGAGCAACGCACGGCGGGGCAGGGTCTGCTGCTTGACCGTGTGAGCCAAGGCTCATCCCGTCCCATCGGCCGCAGGTGGTGTGCGACGAGCACGGCGTTGATCCCACTGGCACCTACCATGGCGACAGCGACCTGCAGCTGGAGCGTATCAACGTTTATTTCAACGAGGCCACCGGCGGTGCGTGAGATCTCAGCGGGGCCGGGCTTTGGTGGGGCCTCCAGAGGCCCTGGCACCGGGGCAAGGGCCTCTATATCCATTGTATGGCAGCAGGGCATCCCAGTGGGTCAGAGCAGGCTGTCACAGGGCGTGCAGCGGAGCCAGCAGCACGGGCCAATGGGTTCTCCTTGTGGACGTCCCCTCCGGCATCCCGATGCTCTCCAGCTCATCAAATATATCCATTTGACCGATCGAGCTTCATAGGGGATGCAGCTGCGGTGGCCCAGAGACTCAGCTGACGGCCCTGGCGCGCAAACGCACTTCCTCTTTCCTCGCCCCTACCCCAGGCCGCTATGTGCCCCGTGCCATCCTGATGGACCTGGAGCCCGGTACCATGGACAGCGTGCGCTCGGGCCCCTACGGCCAGGTGTTTCGTCCTGACAACTTTGTCTTCGGCCAGACTGGCGCTGGCAACAACTGGGCTAAGGGTCACTACACCGAGGGCGCTGAGCTGATTGACTCAGTGCTGGACGTCGTGCGCAAGGAGGCCGAGTCGTGCGACTGCCTGCAGGGTGCGCAGCACACAGCAGCGGCGCGCTTATGCAGGGGGACTGCTTGGGCGGATTGGCAGCCCCGCGCAGCTGGGTGGGCGTGCAATGATGGCACAGCAGCTGCGTCGATGCGATGGGCAGGGCCTACGCGCGTGGCACAGTTGATTTGCAGCGACTGTCAGTGGGCGCTATTTGAATCAGCAGCTGCCTGGCCACGCAGCGCCAGCCTGGATCGCACACATAAGCCGCAGGCCAGCGCCAGTCACGTGCCTGCAGATACAGCCACTGTGCTGATGTTTCATTCCGACACAAATGCTGTTCCCCTCAACCCGGCCGCAGGCTTCCAGGTCTGCCACTCCCTGGGCGGCGGCACCGGCTCCGGCATGGGCACCCTGCTGATCTCCAAGATCCGCGAGGAGTACCCCGACCGCATGATGCTGACCTTCTCGGTGGTGCCCTCGCCCAAGGTGTCTGACACTGTCGTCGAGCCCTACAACGCCACCCTTTCGGTGCACCAGCTGGTCGAGAACGCCGACGAGTGCATGATCCTGGACAACGAAGCGCTGTACGACATCTGCTTCCGCACCCTCAAGCTGACCACCCCCACCTTCGGCGACCTGAACCACCTCATCAGCGCGGTCATGTCGGGTGTCACCTGCTGCCTGCGCTTCCCCGGCCAGCTCAACGCCGACCTGCGCAAGCTGGCGGTCAACCTGATCCCCTTTCCCCGCCTCCACTTCTTCATGGTCGGCTTCTCGCCCCTCACCAGCCGCGGCTCCCAGCAGTACCGTGCGCTGACCGTGCCCGAGCTGACACAGCAGATGTGGGACGCCAAGAACATGATGTGCGCCGCCGACCCCCGCCACGGCCGCTACCTCACCGCCAGCGCCATGTTCCGCGGGCGCATGTCCACCAAGGAGGTCGACGAGCAGATGCTCAACGTCCAGAACAAGAACAGCTCCTACTTTGTTGAGTGGATCCCCAACAACGTCAAGTCCAGCGTGTGCGACATCCCGCCCAAGGGCCTGAAGATGAGCGCCACCTTCATCGGCAACTCCACCGCCGTTCAGGAGATGTTCAAGCGCGTGAGCGAGCAGTTCACCGCCATGTTCCGCCGCAAGGCCTTCCTCCACTGGTACACTGGCGAGGGCATGGACGAGATGGAGTTTACTGAGGCTGAGTCCAACATGAACGACCTGGTGTCGGAGTACCAGCAGTACCAGGACGCCAGCGCTGAGGAGGAGGGCGAGTTCGACGAGGAGGAGGAGGCCGCCTGAGCGGCGCGCCCCCGGCCGCCCTCGGATCGGCGGGCGGCGCGCTAGCGGCGGGACGGGCGGGCCCTGCGCCTGCCTGCCTGCCTGGCTGGTGCGAGGACTGCGGCGCGTGCGCAGTGGGGGCGCGGTAGCAGCAGCCTGCATGACGGGCTTCCGTGCACACGTCTGAGCCTTGCATGCCCCGTCCCCGTTTTTGTCTCTGCCCTGCTGTTGTATCTCATCACCCCTGTCGCCTCTGGCGCGCTGCCCTCTGGCTTTCGGCTGCGCCATGACCCCCAAATGACCCATCCTTGGATTGCCTGGACTGCCCAAACGTCCATGCTTCCAAGCCTGTGACCCACCTGACCATTTTACCCATCCCATCGCACCAATTGTGGCAATGCGCGCGGTCGAAGGCCTTGGCTTTGGGCTCGGGAAGTGCGAGGCCGCGCCCGCCCATCAAAAATGTGCGCGCGCTGCTGAAGTGAACTCGACTCCCCAAAGATTTGGCCATGCGTCCGCAAGGCGCTTTTCACGCACCCTCTGCCTGGCTGCCTGTGTGTAATGTGGAGGTTTGCAACTTGGTGTCGATGCCGGAACAATCAGGAGGAGCTTGGGGCAGTGGCAATGCTGGGGATCATGTTGGGCTGTTGATCAGCTTTCTTCAAACCCATGCTGCGTCAGGCATTTGGAGCAGCATGTGCAGCTACTGCAACTGACGGCGTTGTCAATTTGTCACAATATTTGCTACCAAAATGGCAGAACCAGGCTGCCTTTGATGAGTGAAATCAGCTGTTACATGGGGGCTTTGACAAAGCAGCAGAGCAGCAGTAAGCACACCGGAACGCCCTGGGTGACACTCTTTGTGGCGAGCGACGACGCGTAGTACAACCACAACGGCGTGGTGGTTGCAATACTTCAGCTTTGTGTGCATTGCACTGTAATTGAACCCGAAAACTTTGCGCTGAGAGCAGATCGAAGACCGTCTACATACACTGTGTATGAAATACACTGTGCTTGCGGTCACCGACCATTCAGTCAAACGGATATACAACATTCCCTTGCACTTTGTTGTCCTTGCTCATTGGTGCTGGGGTGGCCGCAGGATTAGCATCGTACTCTGAGCGTCGCCAGCAGGGTGTGCTGCGGTGGCCCTCGACGCCACATGCCGGCTGAGTGGCGCGTGGATGCCAATCAGCCGAGCAAGTGCGGTGCAAGCACTTGCAGGCGCCGACATGAGTGCAACCAGCAGCGCAGCCCCAGCGGCCACTGCGGACGACGTGGAACCAAGCGCCTGGCACGGGGGTGCCGCGTGGCAGCAATTCCACAAGGGGTATAAAGAGCGATTTGTCCTAGACTGCAACATCAAGTTGCTCTGCAACGGAGTGACTGTGCGCATTGCGCAGGCGCCCAGCGCAAAGAGCGCTGCGCCTGCGCGAAAGCCGCAGCAGAAGGCTGCCGTGCCGGCGACAAAGGGGCAGCAGGCGGCGCTGCAGCGCGGCCGCGGCGCCAGCCGTGGCAAGGGGCGGGCGCCAGGGGCCGCTGCGGGCGGCGGCGGCGACGGCAGGGGTTCTGCGGTCAGCGGCGAGCGCGCGGCTGCAGATGCTCCTGATGCGTTGACTTTGCTTGACCGACGTTCAGACCCTGCACTCACCGGAAGCACCGTTTGGGACGGGTGAGCTGGTAACGCAGCAGGGCGCGGCGGCCGCGGGACCAGCCCCATTTCCAGGGCCGCAATCCGTCGACCATCCAGCCAGCTGTCATCCTAAATCGCACACAGCCGGTCAGGCAAACCCCTCGCAGCGCCACGGCCACGGCCGGCTCGCCCGGGCCCTCGATGCCCCGCCGCCCTCACCCCACAGGTCAACTCCGCCCCGACCCCTTCACCTCTCCTGCCGCTCCCTCCCCCCCTCTCCCCACAGGGCCATCGTTCTGGGCCAATACCTCACGTCGGACCCCTCTGCCCTGCGCCGCACCTGGCCCAGCGGCCGGGCGCGGCCGGTTGTGCTCGAGCTCGGCGCCGGCACCGGCGCGGTGTCCCTGTGCCTGCTGGCGGCACGCGCGGCTGAGGGCGCGGTCATGACCGACCTTCCGGATGTCCTGCCGCACCTGCGGCGCAACGTGGCGCACAACGCGGGCGCGGTCGGGCCCGGCGCGGCGCTGGTGGCGCCGCTGCGGTGGGGGGACGCGCGAGACGGTGGGCGGGGCTGCGGCTTGAGCTTGGCAGGGGGGCACGCGGACGCGGTGGGCAGGGCGCGTGGTGCTTGATCTAGCTGTCCGGGACCTCTGCAGCGGCGGCCTGCTGCTGCGCCAGGGGCTGTCCATTGGTGCCCGCACAGGAGGGGCGGACATCGCCTGGCGCTTTGTTGGCCAGCCGAGTGGGGGCAGGCCGGGGAGGGGGCGGGGCTCAGGCCCCGCCAGCCCTCCTAAGCCTTACCGACTCAGCGCTCCGCCCCGCCTGCTGGACTCCAAGCGCACAACCATGCCCACCACGCTCCAACACTCCGCGTTGACCACCACGACCGCTGCATCTTTCGGCGCCCCCAGCATCTGAGCTCTCAGCCCTTGTCTCGCGGCGCTGGCCGGCACCTTCGCCGCCGCTGCCGTTGGCCGCAGCCGCGGGCGCCCCGGCGGTCGCGCCCGCGCCCGAGGCGCGGCGGCGGCAGGTGGGCGGCCGGCCGCCCTGGGATGTGATCGTGGGCAGCGATCTGATCTACTACTCGTATTCAGAGGAGACTCCCCACAGCCGGCTGCTGCTGGAGGCACTGGCCCAGCTGTGCTGCGAGGAGACGCCCGTCTTCCTGTCGCTGAGCCTGCACCACAATCCTGAGGAGGTGGGCTGTCGAGGCACGCGTGCTGTTACGTGCCTGTCCACTGGCCCTGCTGGCGGCGGCCCGCGGGTGCGAGCTCTTGCCTGCTTTGCCCGGCCGCACGTCGGGCTGGCGACGCCACTTCTCTGCCTGGAGGCCCAGGCTACTGTGGGCCTAGCGTCCCCGCACGCGCCACGCCACACAGGTGCACCCGCTACGCACCTCCGCGCCACACGCACCCAAACCTCGTGGCGCCCCACCCATCTAATCCAGGTCGAGCGCTTCCTGAGTTGGGCAGCCGACAGCGGCTTCCAGGTGACACGCGTCGACCCGGCGCTGATCCCAGGGGAGTACAGGGTTCCAGACGTGCTAGTGGCGCGGCTGCAGCTGGCGCCGCGCGGCGAGGGCGCTGAGGGCGGCCGTGAAGCTTGTGTGATGGAAGGGCGCGAGGGACAGTTGGGTGGGGCGGAAGGCCCACAGCGGGGGCAGCAGCAGGAAGAGCAAAAGGAGGACCTGGCGCAGCAGCAGCAGCAGCAGCAGCAGCAGCAGCAGCAGCAGTAGCAGCAGCAGCAGCAGCAGCAGCAGCAGCAGCAGCAGCAGCAGCGGGATTGATTGGCAGCAGCAGGAGCAGCAGCAGCAGTAGCACCAGCAGCAGCGGCAGCAGCGGCAGCAGCAGCAGCAGCAGCAGCAGCAGCAGCAGCAGCAGCAGCAGCGGGATTGATTACAAGCAGCAGCAGCAGCAGCAGTAGCAGCAGTAGCAGCAGCAGTAGCAGCCTTCAGTAGCAGCAGTTGGAGCCGTCTTGGCAGCCGCACCAGCAGCAGCGCCACAACGACCATGTAGGTGTGCATGCAGCAGCTTGTGCGCCTTCTATTGGAGGTGAAGTCTTGAGCTCGGCAATGTAGCTTGCGGATGCGTGGCAGTCAGCATGGCATGTTCGTTCCTCACAGCTTGAGCCGCACGTGTTGAAAGCGCAACCATCGGATGCTTTACAGATGCCATGGACTCCCAACCCAAAGTGCTAGTTTCGGCTACTGACGCTTGTGGCCCGCACACGCTGGGCCCCCGTTGGTTGCGCAACGCATGCGCCGCTCACGTGGCGGGGGCACAGGCCCACGGGAGGCTGTGTTCCCAGGCGCCGGCTCTGGCGACGTCACCATTTTTGCAGCAATGCATGCGCATCTCCTGCGGCAGTGGTCCATGGCCCAGGCTGGACCCAGGCATGTTTTGTACTGACCCTGCCCCTGGCCCATGCCATTTGGACACCCTCCAAGTTTGGCCCGTGTAATCGTGCAAAACAGGGCTGCTTACTATGTGTGTTGTGATGCGGGGCGCAAGGGGGCGACTGCTGGTATCAATGGCTGGAAACAAACGGCAAGTGGGCAGTTTGACAGCTGTGGCCATGCGACGGGGCTGCCGATGCGTGCGATTGTGTTGTGGGCGAATGATTATGAAGGAGGCACATGCAACAGGACAGCTGGGCCCTGAGAGACCGCAGCAGCCGCCTGGGAATAGGGTGCAGGGTGGCGCCGCCACGGCACAAAGCCGCGGTGCATGCAGGTGCGGTTGGGAGGTGAATAGCGAACGCGGTGAGATGAGAGGGAAATGCATATCCATGCCCTGCAGGCCTGAGAATACCCCAGCGTGGCCGTCCCTCTGGTAATCAAGGGTCTCGGGCCCGCTGGCGGCAGTGTTTGCCTCCATACAGTGCGTAGAGGGGTCGAATTGTTTTGGTATGCAAACGGATCGGCGCATGCAAAAGCGCACAGCAGTTCGAATCGTCGAAGCGCCGCCGCAACGCCCCAGGTTGTCATGCAGAAGTAGAGGCTGCGGCGCGCAGAAGCAGAAATCAATCAAGCGAGGACCGCATGCATGCACGCCTGCTTGCCTGAGTCAGCGCCCGTGCCCCCAAACCAAGTTAGTAGCGATCTGCGGCCCTCAGCCTGGCGACTGCAGGCGGCGGGCCTTTCCTGCCCCCCCTCCCAGCAACAGCATATCCTGCTGAGCCGCCAGCCCTATGATGCTCCAGGCCCAAGCACACGTTTGTGTCAACGCATGCCTTGAACGCAGGGCCCCTGTCCCATACACATGCGTTCATCTGATCTAGGTGTGCGGCCGCCATCAGCGGCCCTGCACGCACGCGTGTGTCAACGCACGACAGCCCCCGACGCACGCTGACGCCATCATCAACAGCCAAAAAGCCAATCAATAGCGGCGTGCCTCCCTCAAGGTGTCATGTATCGTCAAACGAGCAATACCGGCCCGTGGCCCGCCGCATCCTAAACCAGCCGCGTAACTTGCAAGGGCGGTGGCGTGGCAGGTGTAGAGGAGGGCTGAGAGCGCCGCAACTGCCTCATGCGCCACACGGCTGGAAGGTAGAGGGGCGCCGGCGTGTCGGGACATCTGATGTCCCCCGCGCCCTCGCCAGGGGGGAGG
The DNA here is from genome assembly GCF_000611645.1 of Monoraphidium neglectum. Lineage (NCBI taxonomy): Eukaryota > Viridiplantae > Chlorophyta > Chlorophyceae > Sphaeropleales > Selenastraceae > Monoraphidium > Monoraphidium neglectum. Next base: position 10,571 of record NW_014013290.1, on the reverse strand, counting down.
GGGCTGCAACCGGATCAGTGGCTGTATCAGACGATGGCGCCGTCCTCGGGGGCCACGTAGGCAGCGCCAACAGAGTCAAACTCCCCCGGCAGCGCACGCGCGGCCATGCGGCGGCGCCGCCAGTAGAGCAGCGCCCCGCCGGCGACAGCCAGCGCAAAGACGATGACGCCGATCGCGATGCCGGCCTGCGCACCGGGCGTCAGGCTGCCGGCGCCCGCGGCGGCGGCAGGCGCGGGGGTCGCCGCGCTGAGGGCGGCCTCCACCCCTGTGAAGCCGTAAGTGGCCCTGAAGTTGTCATCGAAAAGAGCATCAGGGTTGGTAGTGATGGCGTTGACCAGGGCGTTGACCTGGGCGGGGGTCCAGTCCCGTGGCACGTGGAACGTCACCGTGGCCCTCACTGACCCCTCTGTCAGGGCGCCAACCTGGGGTTGCGGTTGCAAGCAATGGGCGGCGAGCAAGGGAAGGGTGTGGACGGCTGCCGTCGCACGTGCCGGTTGAAGAACATGTTGGCAAGACTTCGCAATCGGTCTGGCACAGAGCGTGCTGGAAGCAATCGCGCAGCACGCCGAGGAGCCAAGGCCCAAGGCGGCTTTGGCTCAGGCGGCCTCAAAGCCACCCCCGCACGCCCTGCGCCGAGCGCGCACGCGCCCCCGCGTGCGCAGCGCCACCGCCTTGTGTGCGCACCTGGATGCTGCTGCGGGGGATGTCAGTTGCAGCCGCAACGACCGCCACAAGGTCTGACCTGAACTGCAGGCGCTCCACTGTGTTTGCCATGATCTCAGCATAGTCCATACCCACAAACCGCAGGTCAAAAGCGTACGGCTGCGTGCTGGCCGGAACGTCATACGCCGTCTCCCCAGTCTGGTCCACGGCCCCGCCGGCGCCGCCGCCGTCGCCGCCGGCGCCGCCGGTGCCGGGCGACGGGGACGGGGACGCCGACGGCGGCGGCGCGACCGGCGTCGCAGCGATGAGGTAGGTGCCGGCGCGGGTGACGGTGCAGGTGACGGTCGGAGAGCCGGAGGTTGTATCAACCACGGCCGAGGTTGACGGCTCGGCCTGGAACTGGGTGTTGGAAGCCAGGCGGATGCAGGTGTAATCGACGCCGGAGCCCTGCGCCAGCAGGCGGCGCGCGGCGGCCGCCACCGGCGCGGGCAACGGCAGCTTGATGGCGGCTGAGCAGGTCGCGCCGGCGGCGCAGGGGAGGGCGGCGGTGGTGGGGTCCTGGCCGGAGGCGGATAGCACGATGGCGCCAGAAGGGACGGTGGTGGTTGTGTCGCCGGCGACCAAGATGCCCAGCCCGGCCTTGGTGCGGACGTCTGTGAAGAGCGAGGAGTCCTGTCCGGGCGTGGTGGGGTGCGTTGGGGTGTGTTGGGATGTCGTGAGTGTATTGGGGCGAATGGAGGATTGCGAGGATGTGTTGAGGTAAGACTCTGAAGTATATGGAGGATGCGGTTGTTGGAGGAGAGGCGCGGTTGAGCGCGGCCTGCTTGAAGACCCTCAGGGTGCCAGGCTGTGGCCGCGGAGAGCAGGCAGGGGCGCCATGCGCCGAGAATCGTTCCGTGTGATGCACGCCCTGATGACCCCTGGCCTTTGGTATTGGCAAGCACAAACTCTCAAGGCAAGATTTCAGGTTTACCCCACTCATGCACCTGGGGCCACCCACACATCCAGCCACCAATTTGCGAACCCATTCAACCATTCATCCCTTGCGATGCTTGACCACCCACACACCTGTTGAGCTGCCCACCCACCTACCCTCCCACACACACACACCCACACCCACACACGCACACCAGCATGCGCGCAACCCCCACACGGCCACCCACCTGGTGGAACTGCGCCGTGACCGCCAGGACGCCGTCCTCGCAAGGCGCGGTCACCTCCACCCCGCTGTCATTGACGCTGGTGCAGGGTGCCACGAAGGGCCCCACAAAGGCGACCTGGGCGGCGCCGGCTGCCACGTCCATGCCGTTGAGGGCGCGGCCGGGCTGGTTGGCTGCGGAGAGCTGCGGGCGGGTGGCAGTAGGGGTGGGATGGGAGGAAGGTGGTGTGGGGAGGGGGTCAAGTGGGGTGTGGTGAGACAGGAGGGTGCATTGCAGGATAATTAGTAATTGTGTGGCGCTAGAGGAAGGTCTGCAGGAGCAACAGTCAGTGCCGAGGGCCGATACCTCCTTTATCAACGGGATGGCGAGGCCAGGCAGGCGATCAGAAACACACACACACACACGCACACACACACACACACACACACACACACACCGGGGCAAAAGGCGCTCATGCAGGCGGGCGTTCTGCAACTTACGAAGATGCCGTCGCTGCTTGCTGTGAGCACGCCGTCCGCGGGGTTGGCGCCCTGAGCCAGCAGGTCCACCACCTGCGCCAGGGCATCCAGCAGGCCGCGCAGCTTCCCAGCAGCTGCCTTCTGGGCCACCTCATCGATGCTGATCTGCACGGTTCAGGGAGCAGGCGTCGGTGCGGCGGGGTGGGGTGAGAGCTGGTGCTTATCTGCAGCAGCTCAAGCAATGCAAGTACGAATCATGGGGGGGTCGCATGACAAGCCACGCAACAAAGCAAGACCAAAGCTGAAGCGCTCCGTTTCGCCCTTTGCAAGCGCCGCCGGCGAGCGCGGGGCCGCCGTGCGTGACAAGTTGCATCTGCAAGGCGGCCTGCGCGCGACTTGACGCGACCAAGTAGGACGCTGCCTTGGCACCCACCTGGGCGGCGGTGCGCCAGTTTTCGGCGGGCAGGTTGGCCACGGGGCCGCCGGCCTCGATGAGGGAGGCCGCGGCAGACACCGCGCTCGGCGGCATGGCCTGGCCGGCCAGCAGCGCCGACTCGACCACTGCGGGGGGGTGAGCCAGCAAAGGGGCGCCCCTTAGGTCAAAGTGTTGAGAAATCAACATTTCCTGCCAGCGGCACATAGGGTAAGTGAGCTCACAAAGGCAGCCGAGGAGGCGCCCTCGATTTTGGTGGTTGTCAGCCTGTTGCACCTGCAGACCGCCAACCCAAGCTGACGGCAACAGCAGGGATCCCAGGGATTGCAACACCCCCTGCCCCAAAAAAACCCAGGGCGAGATGATCTGCGCACGTGCTCCGCAGATCTTCAGCGCGGCCGCCTTGGCCGCGTCCGTGACGTTGGTCATCGCCCCGAGCACCTCCGCCGCGCTTGCCGCCGCCGTCTGCGCCGCCTGGGGGTCTGACGAGTCGACCGCGTCCCCGCTGGCTGACAGCAGCGCCGCGGCGCGGGTGTCGACGGCGGCGCTGAATGCGGCGCGGTCTGCAGCGGAGGCGTCCGCCGGGGGGCCGAAGGCGGCGAGCTGGGCCACCGAGCGGGCGGCGCCGTTGATGGCGGCCGGGTCGCCGGTGGCGATGGCCTGCGTTTCGGGCGTGGTTGCGTGGTGGGTGGCTTGTTCGTGTGTTGGCAGGGAGTCAGGCAAGACGCGTGCGCAGGTACACCACTGTGGTCAAGGGCAGGATGGCCGGCGGTGGCCGCGCTGCGTACAGGCCGTGACGAGAGCAAAGTGAGCCTCAACCGATAGAAATACAAACAATCAGAATCAAAAAGCAACGTGTTCAAAACCCAGTAACGCAGCACCACGGCCCGCATGACATCACACCTGGGAGGTGTCGACGCTGGCGATGGCCGCGCCCGCGTCGAAGCTCGCGGCAGGCGCATTGACCAGCACGACGGCCCCAGTCTCAAACGCCGCACCCTGCGCGTCCGACACGCGCACGTATATCTCTGTCGCGCCGACGGGCAGCGCCGTGAACCGGAAGGACGCCGCGCGGTCGATGAGCAGCGGCCGGTCCTTGCCGGCGGCGCGGACGCCCCACTGGTAGGTCAGAGCCTGCACGTCGCCGTCGTCATCGGCGACGTTGGCAGTGGGCACTGACGCCACGAACTCGGCCGTGGGGAAGGTGGCGCTCTTGATGACGACAGAGAGGCAGCCGTCCGAGGCGGCCGACTTGCAGTAGGGCGCCTTGTTGATCGGCACGGCCACGGCCGCGGTGCCGGTCTGGCCGTCCAACGTGATGTCGGCGGAGACGGTGACGTCATCGCCGGTGGCGGGCAGCGACACGGCGGGGATGGTGATGGAGGGCAGGACCTCGCCGGCGACAGGCTGACCGTTGAGCTTCCACGAGACCACCGCGTCGCTGAACGCGGCCGGCAGCGCCAGCACGAGGCTCAGGGGCTGGCTGGCGGAGTGCTTGGGCGGGCAGGGGCCGGCGCAGGCGCGGGAGAGGGACGCGGTGGGGACGCTGGCGGGGCGGGGCTTGACGCCGGCCAGGGTGGCGGTCGCGGAGCGGGAGCCTGCGGACGTTTAGGAGAGGCGTCGGAAACGACACCAAGCTTTGATGTATGCTCAATTCAAACAGTGCTGGTCCTTCTGTGCCATACACGGGTGACACAGAGGGCTGAGTGGCACGCCTGTCAACGCAAGCTGCCGCAGCAGCAGCTCGCCCATGTTCCCCCACCCTGCCGCCTGCCGAGCGCGCCACCCACCACCAAATCGGGTCCGCCGCCACTCACCCTTTGACACGGTGACGCTGAAGGTGTGGGCCGCGCCCGTCTCCAGGGTGCCGGCGGGGATCGTCCAGGTGGCGCCGTTGACGTTGCCGCGGCCCGCGGCGCCGAAGCAGGGCTTGCCGTCGTCGCGCTGACACAACCAATCAAAAGCCAGGGGGTTCACGCCGCGGGGGTCTGCGCGATTTTTTTTGGCAAAGGTGAGGGTTTTGCGGTTGGGGTGTGAAGCGGGACGGCCACGTATGGGGTGGGCTCTTGAGCAGACTGCAGGTTTGCAGCTCACGCACCTGTGCTTCAAATCAACCTTCAAACAATCAAATGACCAATCAACCAACCAATCAACCAAAATCAAACAAACAAAAAACAGGAATCTACACCAGCACCCACCATCAGGGTCGTAGGAGCCGGCGGCGCTGACGACAATGGTGGCCGTCCCCTTGAAGTCGCTCGGCCCCCTGACCGCCGCCACCAGCGGCGACGCCTGCGCCCTGAGCGTCACCGCCGCGACCGCCGCGAACGCCTCGTCCCCGACGATCGCCGCCGTCAGCTGCAGCGTGCGGCGCTGGTCGGGGGAGACGTCCGCCACGGGGCCGGGCACGACGAGCGTCTTCTGGGTGTAGTTGCGGACTGAGGACCAGGGCTGACCGGCGTCGTCCAGTCCGTTCCACAGGTAGCTCACCTGCAGGTAATTGAAATCGTCATGAATTTGTCATGTGCCCATCAGGAAAGTGGTAAAATGGTCAAGAGTTGAAGCAGGCGGAGCCGGCAAAAGCGCGAATGGCAGAGGGCTTGCGTTGCCAGCGCTGCCCGGCGCAGCAGGCCGCCGAGAGGCCTCAGGCCTGCTGCCAAGGCTGGCTTTCGGGCACGGGAAGGGAAGGAGGCCGGGGGGATATGGCAACCTTGCCGGCCGTCTGCGTGCCAGCCTCGGCCTAATATTGCCCTGGGAGCCCCGTCTCACCTCCTTCCCGGGGCAGACCGATTCGGGCACCAGCGTGCTGGACACCTTGAAGCCGTCGCGGATGAGGAAGGGCCTGTCCACCGTGGGGCCCACCACGCTGATGATCGGGGCCTTGCCAGCCGCGGTGATCTTGAGGGTCGCGCTCGCGCCGACGGTGGCGGGGGAGAAGGCGCTGCGGGCGGCGGCGGAGATGACGTAGGTGCCCACGCTCACGTTGGACACGGCGTCGGCGGGGATGACGAGGCGGGTCTTGTTGCTGCAAGGAGAGTGCGGGCGCGGGCGGAAGGTGGTGGATGGGCAGCAGGCGAGGGTGGATGATCGAGGTTGGACGAAGCAGGCGCCTATTCAGAGAGGACGGCAGATGCGGGATCAGGGCGAGCTCCAAATAGATGTCCAGCTCAGCAGCAGCAGCAGCAGCATGGGTGAGCGCAGCTGGCAACTCCGACCAGAAGCAGCAGTCGACAGCAGCAGTGCAGAAGAGGCCAACCGCGACGTGCGCAACCCACAACCGCGCGCCATCCTGGCCAGTATCGGGCCGCAAACTCACGTGCCGTCGCCGAGGCGCGCGTTCACCGCCGCGATGGCAGCGGCGATGGGGGCGCTGGCGCCCTCCGCCAGGTTCCAAATGATCGTGCTGAGGGGGCGCCCAGAGGGGTCGTAAGACAGGCCGGCGTCAAGCACCACGTCCACTGCAGCGGGGCTGCCGCCGCAGGGCTTTGAGACGGACTGCGTAACGAGGTGGGAGCGTCAGGAGTGGGGTGGGCAGGAGGAGGGGTGCCTCAGCAGCAGTGAAACAATGCCTGATCTAGGGGGTCAGGCGGGGTTTAGTCATCCCTTCGAGCAACTGCCAAGCTGACAGAATGGATTTTTGAAACCCTTGAAAGCCACGGCGAGGCGTGTTTTGACGAACGTGTAGGAAATGAAAGGACAGCAAGCGGGCTTGCTCTGTATCGGCAGGTGCACAGCCACCCACCAGCGGCGCAGAGAGTACGGCGACCGGCGCGGCGGGCGAGTCCGCGTCCGCGATGGCCAGGTTGCCGCTGGTCTTGAAGGCAGCGCCCGTCAGGTCGTGCAGCAGCACCGTCTGGTTGGCAGGGATGATCATGCTGTCGACGCCGGGCAGGACCGTGGCCACCGGCGGCAGCCGGACGGTCAGCGTCGTGCCGGCCGCCTCGCAGAACGCCTTGGCGCCGCCGGCCTTGGCGGCGGTGAGGGACGTGAGGAACAGCTGGTCGCACGTGAATTTGGCGGCCTTGGCCGGGGCGTTGAGGGTGACGACGATGGCGCGGCGGTCGTCCGTGAACTTGGCGGCGACTGCCAGCCGCTCCGCTGGCACGCACACGCCGTCGGAGCCGACGCAGGGGGTGGGGCTGACGACGCCGCCGGCGCAGGTCAGCAGGAAGCACTTGGCCGCAAGGCGCGGATTGGCGGCCAGGGGCGCGCAGGTGTCGGCGGGGTCGACGCAGGGCGTGGGTGCTGTGGTGTTACACAGCTTCATCTGCGGGCGGTGTTGGGAGTGACACCCGGTTTGCGGGTTGGTGAGGGTTGAAAGCGACCACAGTCCTGACAAGTGTGTTTCAACATCAATGGTGCCGCGTGCGGCAGCCTGGCAGTTGGCTAACAGCGGGCAGCATTCCCTGCACGGCCCCTGCACGCTTGGCACGGCAGCAGCGGCGGCTGCGCCAGCAGGAGCGGCCGCAGCAGCGGCGGCGGCGCGGTATCAGCGGTGGCGAGAAGGCCCCTTTCACAGCACGCGGGGCAACCGCCAGCGCACCTGGCTGTTCTGGGCCCGCATGTAGTCGACCACGTCCCGCTTGGCGCACAGCGGCGAGCATTGGCCCCGCAGCTGGCACGCGTCAAAGCCGAGGGCCCCGCAAGTGCAGGCCTTAGCGGCGGCGGCGGTGGTGTCGCAGTAGGTGCCGGCGGTGCTGGCGCAGTCGGCGTCGGCACCGCAGCCAGAGGGGGCCGTGACTGCGGGGGAGTGGCGGATGGCAGGTGCCGTGAGTCAGCTTTGTCATTGGTCTGATCAAGAAACCACGTGATAGCTGCTCGCCCTAGCTGCTTGCCCACCCCAGAGGTACCAACAGTCGGTCAAAAGCCAATTCGAATGTGGCAGGAAAGCTGGGCGATTAACGCCGGAAGCGTCAAGCTCTGCATTCAAAGATGAAGGCAGACATGCAGACATGCATGTGCAAACCCACCTGGGGGTGCGGGTGGGCCAGACACGACCCCGTTGGACGTGCAGGCGTCCAGGCCAGCGGTGTAGTTCTGCGCCGTGTTGCTCGAGTTGGTGACCGTGACGCGGCAGCCCAGCTGGGGGAGGCACTGCTTCAGGGCATAGCACAGCGCGGCGGGGCGGCGGCCAAAGTTGCCGTTGTTGCTGTCCGCGATGGCCCGCGCCACGAGGGCGCAGGCGACGGGGTCGGCCTGCTCGGCGGCGCAGCGCGCGCTGAAGAGCGCGGCGACGGCGCCGGCGCCGGCGGAGGGGGGGACGGTTGCCTGCGTGCGAGAGTTGAGGGCGCGTTGGGTTGGGTCAGGATGCATGGAGCAGAGGAAGCTGACTCATTTGCAGGCATGCAGACCCCAAGGCGACCCCTGAATTCGCCTCACCCAGGGGCTGCCATGAGCAGTGGTACACCCCTCGCCCAGTAGGCGTGAGATCTTGGCGTGTTCATTCAAGTGAGTATGTGATCCAGCTAGGGGCGCTCCCACAATTTATGCGCACACGCCGCCCGGGGGGACACCCCGCTCACCGCGAAGCTCGCTGCGGTCTTGATGCACTGCTCGCACGCCGCGCAGGGGTTGACGGGCACGACCGTGTCCAGGTTGGCGGCCGACGCGACGGAAACAACAACGCTGTCCGCGGCAGAGCAGCCTGCGTAGGCGGGCAGGGAGGATGCATGCGACTGGTTGACCAGGGTTGACCAGGAGCGATGGAGCCTGCAGTTGAGCTGCATGCATGCGTGTGCCGGCCGGCCAAGGCCGCAGGGATGCAGCTACGCAGGCACCCATGCCACTTGAAAACAAACTGGTACCCTGTCCCGCAGCTAAGCAAGCACGCACCTGTCTTGTTGGCCCAGAAGCCGATTGTCGTCGCGCCGAGGGGCAGCTGCCTGCACACAAAAGTGAGGCTGCCCGAGGCCACACTGCTGGGCAACAGGGCGCAGGCCGCGTTGCTAGACATGATGTCACCGGCCGTCAGCCCGCCTGCGATCGCGACGTCGATCACGGCGTCGCTGGCAGAGCCATTCTGGATCAAGATGAAGCTCTGGCGGGCGACGGCGCGGAGGCTGTAGTTGCGGCCGTGCACGACGATGCGGCTGGTGGCTGACAGCTGGTTGACTGATCACATTATTCCCATTGGTGGCAGGAGGGGTGCAGGGGGTTGGGAATGAGCGTCAAGGCGTTGAGTTGGCCGGCAGGGCGCAGGACAAGGGGTTGCTGTGACTTGCGATCGCTGGAAAATTTGGCTTCTTCCGTGTTCAAGTGGTAAAAGCCCCAAAGATTAAGCCAGCCCATTCACAAGGCCTTCATGACCCCCGGGGGCTCACGGTACTTAGAGACCACGAAGTTCACGGCGTAACTGCCTGCCATCAGGTTGGTGCAGGAGTAGGTCAGCACCTTGGGGTGCGTCGACCTCGGCTCGCTGTACGGCACCGGCGCGCACTGGGCGCCGCCGGCATCGACCACCATGTCTCCCGGGCTCAGATCGAGGCCGTTGCTGTCGTCCAAGGTTATGGGGATGTCCACACGGCCGAGGCGCGCGGCCCCGGCGCACTGGTCAAGCTCGTAGAGCGGGGGAGCAGCAAGGGACCAGGGGCGGACGGTGCCGACGTTCATTTCGAACTCCTTGGTCACGCTGCAGGCGCCTGTACAGGTGCGGGCGCATGGCAGCCCGAGGGCGTGTGCAGTTAGTAGAATGGCGCGTTGGGTCATGTGGCCTGGGGGTCGCGAGTGGAGCTAGCGCAGCTGTCCAGGGGGCGGAGTGCTCGGTGGCGGTCCGAGGGCGAGGCTGAGTGGCGGGGGCTGAGGTGCGAGGGGCAACACTTGAGGCAGCAGATCTGCTGGCAGGCTAACCGCAAGCCCTTACAATGGCACGCAAAGCGTGCCTTTGAAATTTGTTCAAAAGCACGCTCTGAACCCATACAGCACAACACCCCCATCCTGATTTCTTATTGGGTCCAGGCACACGCATGTGCCATGGTTTAATCAACGCCGGCAAGAGTCCCAGGCGTGCCCACCCTGGGTGTCGTTCGCGCTGAAGCTGATCTCGATGGGCTGGCTGCCCGCGGCGACGCTGCAGTTGTACATGAAGTACTTGGCGGTGGAGTTGTCCGCGGTGGCCATCACCTGGATGCCGCCGCTGACCTGCGGCAAGCAGTGAGATGGCGAGCGGAAATGGGAGGGCCGTGGTGCCGACGCACGTGTACAAGGGTATTGACGCGCCCGCGCGCGCGCGCGTGTGTGTGTGTGTGTGTGTGTGTGTGTGTGTTCGTGTGTGTGTGTGTGTGTTCATGCGTGCGTGCGTGAGTGTGTGTGTGTGTGTGTGCGCGTGTGCGTGCATGCATGCGTGTGTGTGTGGGTGTGTCTGGACACACACTGTGCACAGTATTGCATTCAGTGGCATGCGAGCGGCCGAGGGCGACCCCGCACCTCGCAGTTGGCGTTGCGGATGTGCTGGATGGCCAGGGGGTCCACGCCCCTGCCGGCCACCACACGGATTGCGGCCATTGCGCTGCTCGCGTCAGGCTGCAGCAGCAGGTCGTTGCCCACGACCACAGCGCCATTCGCGCCGACGACGGCGGCGTCGAGGGTGAAGGCACGGTTGATCACCGTGAAGGTGACCGCCTGGCTGCGGGTGACGCCTGCGGACGGGTGGAGTGTGGGAGTTGACGTGGTGAGAGGTCCCTACACTGGCGCGTGCTGGACTGCAGTCCGATTAGCCAGATTGAAAAGGGGTCCCACAATTGTGGGCCCGGCGAAACCAATTACCCGGCCATCGCAACGCCTTGGGCAGCTGCGTCGCCGCACATTGAAGGGGTAGCGTCTGCAGGCGACACGCCTTGCCCGGGCGCCACGCAAGTATCC
>NW_014013291.1:0-29914 GCF_000611645.1 Monoraphidium neglectum | reverse complement strand
GTGTACAGGTTGTTGGCCTGCGAGACGTCCCGCCGCCGCCCGTTGACCTCCACGGGGTCCTGGGGGCTGCCGCACGCAAACACGCAGCGCCCGTTGGTCGCCGCATACGCCTCCTCCGCGGTGCACTCCTGCGCGGCAGCAATGGGGGTTGAAGGGGGGAAGAGCAAAGGCGTGCTTGGGTGCGCTCACAGGTGCGGCGTTGCTGTAAGCGCGGGCTCAACATTCATGCTGAATGGCAAAACCCACAGGGGCCTGCACTGAATGCCAAAAAAAAACAGCACCCACAGGGTGGTATGAATGTGTGTTGGGCCGGCCGGCATGCAGTGCAAGGGCAGCAAAGCGGGGCGCACCATCCTGCTGGTCGGGTTTGACATGGGGAAGATGATGGGCCGCTCGCAGTGGGCCGCGACCTCCTGCAGCACCTCGCGCGTGAACAGCTTGCCGGCGCCTGCGCGGGCGGCGCGCGCGGTGCACACGTGCGTGGAGAAACAGAGGAGCGACGAGCAGCGCACGCTAGGCCGCCCCAGCTGGCGACGGCGGACAGGGCAGGGGGCAGAGCCGGAGCTCGTGCTTGAGCCTTGCAGGCCCAGCGGCCGCGCACTCGCGCACAAGCGTGCAGCCTTGCCAATCAAGACCAGGCAGCAACAACCCTGTCGTCCCAGCAAAGACGAGTGACGGAAAGATGGACCGTGCAACCCCGGGGTCGCTCCACCGCTGCTGCCTTGGGAGCCTCGTGCTCATGGGCCCCAGCCCTTGGTGGCTGCACCACCCACCTGCGAGGCCCAGAAGCACCGTGGGTTTGACCTGCTTGACCACCTCCAGCAGGCGCTGCCCCTCCAGGTCCTTCTCTGGCCGCGCGAAGCGGCGCACGTGCGGCGGCAGCTCGGGCCTGGGGGAGGGAAGAGGCGTTTGTATGGTTTTGTGAGTGTGTGTGTGCGTGTGTGTGTGCGTGTGTGCGTGTGTGTGTGTGTGACCCTGTCAAAACGTGATGTCAAATAGCATGCGACGAGACGGCAGTAAGGCAGCAGGATGTTGCATGCTTGCTATCCATCCACTGCAAACAAGAGCAGCCGCCACAAACGCGGCGTGGCGCAGTTGTGAGCGCTCTGCTGGGCCAGCGTCCGCCAGTCTGTGCATCACTGGCACGGCCGGGGGTGAATGCAGCGGGCAAGGTACCCCGCGCCGCGCGGCGCCACACACAGACCTGGCGTCGGTCACGAGTCCGTGCGCATCGATGACCCAAAAGTTTGCCGCGGCCTGGTGGGGGTTGAGGCCCTGCACCTCCATGGCTGCAGCACGGGGGAGGGCGAAGGCAAGGGTGCGCAGGTGCGCGTGCAAATGCGTGTGGGGAGGCGGACACATTGCTGGTGCGACAGATCATATTTCAACTTGCACTTGGTCTAGCTGCCAGGAAGCCAGCTTTGCAGAATGCTGAGATGCGCTGCACGCTGCAAGCCGTCACATTTATTTGATCTGAGCTGCTGCGGGACAAGGGGCGGCCTTGCGCCGCCCCTTGTCCTACTGGGAGTGGATCGTGGGGCGAAGCAGCAGCGCCGCGGCGGCGCACCGTTGGCGATCATCCCGACCACGCCCATGCCGGCTGACCCGGCGCCGACGCACACCACGCGCTGCGCCGCGAGGTGCGGCGGCTCGCGCCCCAGGGCGCGCAGCGCGCCGTACAGGCCGGCCACTGCGGTCGAGGCGGTCCCCTGGATGTCGTCCTGCGCTCGCACGCGGCGGGTTGGCGGCAGGACGGCGGCAAGAAGTTGTGGGGTTGCACCAGGATGGCGAGATGGTATGGTGGGATCCCGGCAGGTTTGCAGGAAAGAATGCTGGGAGCGCGGCAGGATTGTGGCGCAGCAGGGTGCAGATGAAGGGCAGGGCGTGGTCAGGGCGTGGGTGCTGCGCGGGTGGTCGAGGAGCAGCGCGGCTGAATTCTGGAAATGTCAGGGCGGCAGAGGAAGGGGGGGCGTGACAGCCATGGCTTGACTCCATGGACACGTGCTACAGGCCCCAGTGCCACGTCTCTCACGTTGAAGACAAGGTGGTGGTCCCGATAGCGTTTGAGCAGGGGCAGCGCGTGCTCGATGCTGAAGTCCTCAAACTGCAGCACCGCCTCGGGCCAGCGCGACGTGACCGCCTTGACAAACTGCGGCGATGGCAGGGGGCAGCGAAGGGGTTTCGCAGTGGGTTTCATCCAGCAGGTGGATGGGTGGGCTTGGGTTAGGGCGCACGAAAGAGGCGATTGACCAGTGTGAGGCGCCTGTTTGCTCCACACTCGCCCTCCGCCGGCCGGCAAGAGCGTTCCCAGCAGAGAGCCTTGTGCTCACGGATTTTGCTGGCCCCTCCATCCCACACCTTCAGCTATTAAAACCGTTTTCACTTTCCCAACAAACACACGACATCAACGCCAATCGGCTCACAATCAGCATCAACCGGCCCACCGCCCAAAACCGCCCTCCGGCAACGCGGCCGCGCCCACCCACCTCGTCCAGCAGCTCGTAGTAGGCGGTGCCCCCGATCCGCCGCTGCTTGAGGCCAACGTACAGCGGGTCGTTGAGCAGACGCTGGTTGTTGGTGCCCTGAGGGGTGCGTCGTTGCACATGCGTGCGTGTGTGTGTGTGTGTGTGTGTGTGTGTGTGTGTGTGTGTGTGTGTGTGTGATATAGAGAGAGTGGGGGGGGGGGGTGAATAGGTGTTGTCGTTTCTGTGAGTGTGTGGATGCGGGGGAGCTGATGTCATGCGAAATTGCGGGCAAGCGCTCCCGAGGTGCGCACAATGGCTGGGCCGCGCAAAGGGCAGTCCTGCGGCTCACGTGCAGCGCGCACTCAGGGGCGCGGCCGCTCTCCGATTCCCACCTTCCAAGGCCGCAGAGGGCCTCAATCTGGACCCACAAAACAACGGTTCCAACCCTCACCACGTCGATCACGCAGGGCAGCACGTGGTCGGGGTGGAACCCGGCAGCCGCCACGTACAGGTCTTCAGATATGTGCGGGCGTCAGGGCAGGGGATTGGGTGGGGTCAGCGAGCGGGCGACAGGCTGGCTGCCTCTGCAAAGGTTGAGCCGCTGAACGGCTGAGCGCGCCTGGGCGTCTCTGTCGTAAGTTGGTCACTGCCATGAAGCCACGCACAGGAAATCCGCGCGGCTGGGACCCCAACCCGTATGAGCGTGCCCGAGGGTGCCGCCGTTCCCCCTCCCTCGTCCCATGAGTTCGGTGTACGTCAAGGCGTGCCCGCTCATGTGCGCACCCAGCTTCCCAATGGGAATGCCCAGGCCGTTTGCCCCGAGGTCCCCCAGCCCCAGGATGCGGCTGCCGTCGGTCACGACGATGGCGCTGACGTGTGTCTGAGGGGGGGGGTGGCGGTCGGTGGACGGGCATGGGAGGCGGCTTACGGGCAGGTGCTCGGCACGTGGGGGCGCGAGGATGGCGCGCGGGAGTCATGACAGGGACTTGTATGTGTTGATCTGTGGGCAGACGCTGCAATCGGGAAATCCACGTTGTGATTGCCAGCTGCATGACATGGTCGACGCTATTTCTGTCGGTTTAGAGGCACTAAGATGAGATAAGATGAGATCACCTGGGGCCAGTTGTAGATCATGGAAGCAAGCTGGCCCTTGTCATCAAGATTGAAGAACATCCCGCGGGGCCGCCGCCAAAGAGTGTGGAAGTTGCTGTTTGGAGACAACAACACCGCAGCAGAATTCAAACGATTCAGCATCAGTACTCACGTGCGGAGCGCTTTTCTAGATTTGCAGCTTCAGACGCATCCCAGCTGTGCAAGCTGTGGTCGTCGGAGTTTGCCGCCTCAAAATTCAAAAACGGCAGGCTTGAGATCTGCAAAGACGCACCTGCAGACCCAGCCGACAGTGGGTGTGTAGACGATGGGCGCCAGCTTCACAAAGTGCTCCACCAGTACCCGGTAGTACAACGTCTCATTGCGCGCCTGATTCCATCCATTGTGCAGTTCGGGGGGCGGTTGGCCGGTCGGTTGGGCAGCAGCCGCGCGGGAGTCTAGCTGCCCAAGGGTCAGCACATAGCTTCAGTGCTCTCAAGCCAGACGGCCCAAAACATGCCGGATACCCTTTGTGCGCTTGGCTGCCTCGCCCAGGCCTTGAAGCGGGCTCAGGCCCAGGGGCCAAGGAACCCTTTCAACACCAGCTGCCTCTGCCGGAGGGGAGCGAGACCTCGGATGGCTGCCTCCCTCCCGAAAGGAAAAGCGCCCCACCTGCAGCCCCTGCAGCACGCGCCACTGCCGCTCCATGTCGCGCGTGATGCCGGACCCGACCTCCTCCGGCGGGATCTGGTCCAGCCCGTGGTTCAGGTCGCGCATGACGCGGTCCAGCTGGCGATGCCACAGCGGTTAAGATGGGTGGTGAGTTGGGCGGCAGGGCGCGGGACGTGAGGCTGAGCTTGTGTTTGACAGCAGTTGGCGCAGCCAAGGCACCTCTGGCAGGTAAAGGCCAGTGCATCAGCAATTGCCAGCCACCACCCACGCATGCCGGTCTGCCCAGGCACGCGTGCACGCTTGTACACGCGCGCACATATAGCCACACCAACCAGGCAAACGCACACGCGTGCACAGCCTGGTCGCACCTGAAGGTCCATCGTGCTCACAGTCGCTGGCAGCAGGCCCCGCAGCCCCAGCCGTTCGCGCTCGCACATTGGGAATGCCGTGCCTGCGGATCAAACCAGGGACGCACGCGCAATCACATCAAATATTGCAGGTGCGGCGCGGCCCAGGGCCCACCGCCTGCCCTGCATGGCCGAAGCAAGGCATGGGCCTTGGCACGTGGCACCCTACGCTGGGCACAGAGTTGGCTGAATCTGCGCTTTTCCTTTGGCAGCACCATGCTTCAAACCTTTGTTGAGGCATGGGTCCTGTGCGTGTGTTTGTGGGTGGGTGAGTATGTGAGTGTGCCAAGTGGGTGCTTGCCATGGGCGCAAAGGGCGAGCGCGGTCGAGGCCCCCCCAACAACCCTAGTCGCTGCGAATGGGGCGCCCTGTGAGCAAGCTGCATGCGCCTGCAAGGGCATGCGGCGGCACACGCATGCGTTTGCATACAGCTGCTTCGCTGCCATGCGCCCTGAGGCGCGCTCGTCCGGCCTCTCACTTGGAGCACGTCGAGCGAGAGCTTGTGGCAGATACGGACTGGCTCTTGCACCTGGTTGGGGCGGAGGCGGGGGGTGTGGTGTGTGGATGCGCATGGGTGCGCGTGCGTGCGTGCATGCATGTGTGTGTCTTCAGCAGCTGGATGAGGGGTTTGAAAGGAGGAGGGATGACGGCGACGCCGCTGCCAAAGCGGGCACACGAAGCTGACGTGGATGCCTGTGACAACCCCGTCGTCGCCTGGGCCCGTATACAGACCGCATCCTTCAGGCATGCATGTGTTCATCAGCATTGCGTTGCAGGGGCTCAATGGCACTCACCAAGGGCTCGTATTCGGTTGTGGGCGGATCATCGTCAGCAGCCGCTGCCTTGCCGCGCCACCACTGCAGTTGCTCATGCTGGTTCGCCAGTGCAGCGTGACAGACGCCGACTTGGAGCCCTGTGGGCCCCCGTGCCAGCAGCCTCAACATAATGTATAGTTTTTGAGCTGCTTCAGCAGGTTCGCGTTAAGCCTATATCTCCAAAGCGTACGGAATCATTCGCTTCGCAGATCTGGTAGGTTTTGACGATGGACTGCGCAGAAATACGTACATGGCCGAATGAGATATGATAAGCATAGTTCTTGCACACATCTGACAGCCATTGGCGGGCCACAGTAATGGGCACGATGACGCCATTGCCGATGCTGCTGGAGTGAAGTGCCTGCTCGGCACTGGTCGGAACATCAGGCAAACTGCCCCAAATGCGATTGCAGATGGCACAACAGCAAGAAAAACATATGAACAAAACCCGATACAATTAGAAGTATACCTCAACTACCTTGGAGCCGTAGTCGGCCGTCACCGTCTCATAGGGGGCTTGAATCATTGAAGTGGCAAGCAGCAGAGTGCTCAAAGCGAGCGGGGTGTCGCTGCCCAGTGATGCTATGATGGTCCTGATGTTGTGTGGCCAAAATTACGCATGCTTTTCGCAGCCATGAGTGCTGCGTGTGTTGGCATGATGGGAAAGTCAACCCAGCCGAAGGTTCAAAGGTGCGTGTGGGCGCATGTGGGCGAGTGTGAAAAAGCAGCAGTGTGGAATTGCACGCCGTTGTCCATCACCGTCATGACAAGCGTCACCTTCTAGGTTGTATCCTTCAAATCCATCCATCGCTGCACACATTGATCTGATCGACGTCCACGACGCGAAAACCAATGGCGCACTGGCGGTCTAAAATTGCTAGCTAATTATTTATGATAGATGCGTTCATTCGAGGTTCAGTGAAGGCACCATTTGCGCTTGTAAATCTGGTGGGGCGCTGCACCTGCTGTCGCGCTTCAAAAGCGTGCGCGCGGCTCGAGCTGCGATGAGGCGGCATCACAGCGATGAGACAAACGAGACGCCGCAACAGCTGCCCTCTCTTGCGGCAGCCTTTGCCATCTCTGCCCTCGCCGGCCTGCTCTTCTTCAACTCTGTGCATGCGTTGGGCGCTGGGGCCGCGCTGGCGGCGGTGCGATCGGCGGCACGGGGGTCATCTCCTCAGCACGCACTGGCAGCGGCCCATACCTCGCCGTCCGCGCTGGAGCCGAGCCTGCAAATACTGCTCGAAACGAGGGTGTGCGGCAGCCCCGCCGTGGATGGGTGAGCGCCGGCCGCCAGCCTCCCACTGGCCGCGGGCCTCAAACATGCTCGGCACCACCGGCACCCCGCCGCATGCCTCGCCAAGCCGCGCATGGTTACCTGCTGCACAGCTTCCCTCATTCCAGGCGTAAGCCTCCTGTCGCCTGCAGGCGTTTGCAGAGATGCAAATGTTGTATCCTGATCCACTGGCCCACACTCGCGCCACCTCAGGTACGCCCACGTGGAGGCCAAGTGCCTGCTCGCCTCCCCCACAGCCAGGTGACGCACGGGCCGATCGCAACCGGCAGTGCAGCTCTGCGGCCTCTCCCATCACCACCGCCACAACAACATGCGCGGCACCCGTGACCCCACCAGCAGCCGCCGTGCCCCTGAACGCCCGCGCCTTTGCCGACAAGCCCGCTTATCGCCCCAATCGCTGCAGGTGGTTCCGCCAGTGGGTGACGGGCGGGGGCGACCCGTCAACCCTGGTGGTGCACCTCGAGCACGCCTCTGACATTGACGGGATTGCGGTGAAGTGGGGCATAGGTGAGAAGTTCTGAGGGTCGGTGACGTTTCAATCCATGTCTTAAGACAAGGATTGTTGCAGGAGCCAGGGAAAAGGCAAGGTGGGAAAGAAGACGCACAAAATTGCTCATGTCTGTGCGTGCACGCACATGTGCTTGCACACGTCCCTGCAGGGAATAAGTACTCAACGCCCGAGGAGTGCGCCAAGGACTGCTGGTGTGTTGAGCCGCAAGCTTCAAGCGCACCGGCCTGTGTTGCTGGAGCTGGATGATTGCATAAACTGGGTCCAGCAGGCAGGCCGGTCCTGCAGCAGGCTGCTGGGCACAATGGCAGGGCATGACGGACATGCCGGTGCACAGGCGCCGGGCTGGCGTAATTTACCAGCCGCCTTCGTGTTATGGTGCATCCCCTGTGCTATACCCGGCACCTGTACGGTTTCCCAGGTCCCACCGGCCCGGCAAAGTCGAGGGGCCGTTCCAAGACCTCCCCTGCAACGCTTTCAGTTGGTGCGGCGACGCGGTCTGCTTTGAGCCCGATGCACACAACCACACACAGGTGCGCCGGCGCTGTATGAGCGGGCGCAGTCGCTGGGGTGCCTCGGCCTTGACAGAGTGTCGAGGCCGCTTGCTTGGCAGGGCCGCCTTGATTTGCAGGCCTCGCGGCAATTGTGGCTTTGGCCATGCAGCTGCCCACCTCAGGGGCTAGCAGCCCTCACGTTGCATTCCCACCCTGGGCAATCATGGTGCGTGAAACTGCAGGGGGACTGTTGGCTCAAGTGGACAGAGGCACCGGCAAGCCCAGAGGTGAATCTGTGTGCATCAGATCCAGGCCGTTGCAGTGCGCTTTTGCGCTAGGCATGCAGGCCTGACACACCCTGGCCATTCTGTATTTGGCAACCTGCCCTGAGCTCCTGGCTCGTTTGCGCCATTGCACTTTTCTGGAAATCAACAATTGCACCTATATAAGTTTTGTCATCTGCCAACCGCTGTTCTTCCTCCCTCACGCAGCTCAACATGCGGGGCTCGTTGCCACAGGATTACCGGGCACGCCACCCATCAGCGCCCCGACGCGTCCAGTGGGCGGCTGGCGTCCTGCTGCCGCCGGGTGTTGCCTACACAAATGGCACCTGGAGCCCACGGTGGGCGTGGTAAATGGTGAAATGGAACGCCTGGGGCTGGTGCTTGATTCGAGTGTGTTGGGAGCCCGGCGCCAGCGCCTTGTTTGGCAGGTTGTAGATGCTGAGTGTTGATGTGCAGGTGCGATTTGTACGTCTCTGAGAACTGCCCCTGGAGCTTGGGCAACCCTTGCCCTTTATTTCTACATATGGGTTGATTTGTACAGTTGACAGCATGGGTGTAAAGCACATTGGCAGCACAATAACACCTGCAAAAGGGTGGCACAAAGGCGCCCAGGTACATGCAAGCCGCAACACACTCCAGACTCAACAAAGCTTCATGATCTACACTGGCATATACAAGTCAATTCATGGGCAAACCCGCTAAGCAATGGGGACATTGGTTTTTGTGACCAACAGGAGATCTTCTTGCTTGCGGTGTCCGCTCTTTCTGTTTGGTGCGGCCCGACACATCAATTGTGCAAGCCAGCGGGTGAGCATGTAATCGTATGTGCATGAACCAAGATCAAGCATGTTTTGTGTAAGCCTGGGTCCGCACAACACCAGAGTGTATTGCCCCACATCACGACGATTCTTGGTGCAGATTCGCCGTTTGGTTTCATGAGGCTTCACACGGCACCGACGGCGCGCAGCATTCCGTTGCTGGGGACGGCCGCCGGGTCGGCGGCCTTGAGCGACTGCTCAGCGCCCGCGACAGGCAACCCTTCTGGCAGGAGGCCCAGCTGCTTCAGGACTGTGGCCTGGTCCTGTTGGGTCAATTGGAGGTGTTGAAGAAGGTGCGAGGCAGGGGTAGGGGATTAAGCGCGACTGATGAGGTGACACCAGGCCTCGAAAATGCTAACGGGTTGAAGAGAACAAACACGAGAACAAACAAGAGCGCAGACAGGGGCCTGAATGGGGCTGGCAAACTGTTGGCTGACGGGTTGCTCTCACCCAGTAGATGCGCTCAGCCTTCAGCTGTGCAGGGTGAGGGGATACATGAGAGAGGAGCGGAGGATCGGCGGAAGTCGGTGAGCACCAAGCGGCAGTACATCGGACGTGTGTTGATGCGAGATGAGCCAGCAATCCACAAAGCACTGGCCCCAGCCTTTTGTAGAGGCTTGCCCAGCGCTCCATGTGCCCATCCTGGACACAAGTTTGAAGTTTCAAAGCACTCACCTTTGTGCCCTCAAAGTCGACCACGACAACGAAGGGAACGCTCACACGCTTGCCTGTGGGCGCCACACCAGGCAGCATCCTGTGCGCAGTGACCATGGCAGGCATAGGGCACGAGATACGTCTCAACGTGTCTTGTGCCAAACTGAAAATTTCCACCACCCTGAGCCACTTGATGGCGTGATACGCCCTCCAGGGCACCCCCCTCATAGAACCATTTGCCTCCTCATTTGGGCCATACATGGCCTGATATGGCCCGACCTGAACGTTTCTCACCAATCCATTGGGACGGTGTGTGTGAACTCGAAGAGGAATTCATCCATCACCCGGTGGGCCTGGAAGGATGGGCGTTGCATCCATGTGTGCATCGAAGGACGAACGTTGTGCAGACAAAGGGTCAGAGAAATTCATAGACAAAGCAGGGCATAGGCTCACAGCAATAAGAGGCAACCCTACTGGAAGGTGAGCGAGGGCAGTGCAGCAGCGTATGCTCGGCAGGGGCGTGCTGCAGCGCTAGGCAGCAGCGGGGAAGCGAGAGGTAGAGGGGCCGGGGAGCGCGCACCTCTGGGGCGATTGTGCGGTTGATGGGCTTGATCACGACATCGTTTGGCATCTTGGGGATGAAGTGCCTGGCGTAGAACTCACGCAGAAGCTCCCGGCCCGCACCGCCTGGTTTTGGGAGGCGCAGGGATGCAGGAGCCGCTATAGCGCGTTGCGGGGTGAGCAGGGCATCTGATGCGTGCTGGCAGGCGGGTGCCGCGCGGGATTCGAGCGCTGCGCCATGCCGGCGGGGCGAGAACGCAGTATTCAAACAGCGATTGGTACAGATAGGGGTTCCGATAACGCTTTGCATCAGCAACAAGTTCAACAGGACAGCAGCAAGCAGCGTGGCATGGCAGTTGACAGATGACGTTCCTCACCCATGAGGGTGGGGATGTGGTTGACCGTGGCGTGCTCCACCATGGTGGCCACCGCCGCGTCGGCAGACTTCTCCGTGAACTCTGTGTCGATGTGCGCCTGCCACAGCGCTGCATAGTCAATGCGATCCCCATTGTCGTCAGAGGCGCGCGCCACGACGGAGCGGAGCAGGGGACCCGTGCGCCGCAAGTGGGAGGGCACGGCTGGGCGTGTCTCAACGTAGGTGAAAGCCCTTCGAGAGGCACCGGTGCACATCATTTTTGCGTAAAGATCTCGGGGATGGGTGGCGAGCAGAGGTCTGCAGAATCGTGATTGGGTGTGGTATAGCAAACATCGACTTTTATATATCAAAGCAAGGCTGCGAGCAGGGCCGAAAACATCGTTGCAGTCACACTGGCTTGTGGGTCACTCTTCTCAGACAGCTCTTCTCGTCAGGGCTCGCTGTCGCAGCAGCGGTAGTCCACGGTCCCGTCAGCTTTGTTGGGAATGACAGTTTGTGTGTGGCTGTATGTGTCTCAAGGAAGAGTTGGTGGAAGGCACCCCAGGACTTCCCAACAGCCGCACAGGGGAAAAGGCAGCCGCAGCCCCCTGGAGGGTTCGCGGCCGAGCGGCACCTAGCCCCAACATCTCACAGCAGCGGCGTATGAGCCCTTGGCTGGGCAGGGACAGGCACTGATACAGAGGTCCATTACAAGGATATATGAGCATTCATGGCTATATGAACAGCTCGACCATGCGAACCTAGCGTTACTGCGCCTCCCGCGTAACACGGCTCTTTGAGTGGGATTGCCGCTCAATTGGTCAAGCGGCGGGCAAATTGCCCGAGTGATGGCAGCGACTAGACTGCCCCTAGCGCTGTCTGAGGGGGTGCGTGGGTGTAAAGCGCACTGAGCCTTGGCAAGGACCGCCCCGCCCGTCCTGTCGCTGTTTATCGGCCAATGTCCGGCTGGCGGTGTGTCTATTGAGCGGAGGAGCCTTCCAATAGCAAGGGCACGAGATGCTCACGCGGGGCATATGCGGGCGAGGGGCCTACGTAACGGTCGGCGGACTCAGTAGTATCAAGCGCCCGGTGGTTGCTAGCCAAGACCATGACTAGGGACGCGATTGCGGGTACCTGTTTCTCGCTTGCTGAACACTTGGCGGCCTTGCAGCTCCGCACTGCACCCACCCGCTGCGAGTGAACAACGCTCAGCCATTGGCGGGGTTGTTTGCGCGGCAGGCAGGTCGACGCTGGGCGGCGCAGCGCGGAGTCCTTTGTGCGCTGCTGGGAAGGCGCCGATGCCCGTCGGCACAGGGACTGCTCCCCGCTTGTGCGACTCGCTACTCTGTCTTCTCGTGTGTTTTTCCCCTCGAAATCGCGTCCCGATCGCGCTGTGTCGAGCGGTGACTTCGCGCGCGCTAATCACCTTCAAGCCTCGCATCCACACGGCTTGCTTGGTGACAGGATCCAGCATACGTGGGGATTGCATGCCACCGCGACGGCTATCCAGGGGCGCGTTGTTACGGTTCTATTGTGTGGGCTGCTGATTCATGCTCGCCTGAATCGGTTGGCCAACGACCCGGTTCCATGCAACGACGGCGCCACAAAAGCTTCCTTCTAAATCATTTGCCCGCATTTCGTGCATGAACGCGCGGAGTCACCGGGGGGAGACAGCTACACGGGCAGCGGTCCGCCGTGCGCGCCCATGCTGGTCTATCTGTGTGTCAATCCAAGGTCGCACACTTGCTCTCTCGCTGCTCGCACGTTGAAAGGCACTTTGCGGTCTCGAAGTTTCTGTGATGCGAGCGAGCGGATCACCCTTTGTCACACCATGTCACCCGGCCCGTCGTAGCCCCGGTTGCTGGCGCGCGCACGAAACGCGCCGTATGGGCGGGGCGACCGTCGCAGAACGTGACGCGCGCCGCGCCGATCCCGTCCGCGCGTGGCGTCCGCCGAGCCGGCCCCTCACGCACGCGCCGCGGCCGAGAGATCCCAGGCGCGATTTGGGTGAGATTCGGGCCGCCGCGGGCCGCCCGGCGGCCGTCCGTATTTTTAGGGGCGTGCATACGCATGTTTACAGCGCGCCGAATTTCTGTGACAATTCACAGGGGCTGAGGGGCGGAAACGGCTATGCCCTGCGTCGCTGAGCCCTAAATGGTTACTGCGCCGTAACTACTAGAACCGTAACAAGCAGCCCTAGGATGAAGAATGCAAAATGGCCGCCACGCACGCTTGCTCTGCTCACGCACGCACACGCACGCGCGCACGCGCACGCCACTGAAGCCTGCTCGCTGCGACCGCCTAAAAACGGTCCTCAGACTTCCGCGGCGCGTAGAGTATGCCTTGCGTCCGAGCGGCGCCGCAGCGGCCAACCAGGCAGCTGCGATAGGCGCCTCCATGCCGCAGCCGGTGGTCCGACCCAGCAGCAGGCCACAGAGGGTCTCGGCGTGCCGCCGGCTTACGAGGCCTTGCCCATCGCCAGGGTGAGCTCCGCCTCCACCGCCAGCTCTGTGCCAACGTAGCCCTTGGCGTCCATCTTCACGATGCCAAACCGCTTGTTGAACTTGGTCACCTCCACCTTCATCACCTGGGTGGTCCGGGGCAGGGACAGCAGGGGTGGGGAGGGCGAGGATTAGAGCTGGATAGGGCAGGGGGCGGTGCATTGGCGGGGCAGAGGCGAGAAATCCCCGAGCTGGGCCTCGTCGCACGGCGCTGCGGGTGCTTCTTGCCGCCCTTGGCGCCTGCCAGCAAACCCCTCGGTAGAATGGCTGTCGCTCAGTCGCGTATGCAAACGGCCTTGCGGCGCCGTGCCGCCACTGAATGCGCAAACGACACGCAGCTCGCGGCCGTGCGGCCGCTGTTTCTTGCCCTCGGCCGCCAGCGCAGCCCACCAGCGTGTCGCCGGGCACCACCGGCCGCCTGAAGCGGCAGCCCTCGATGCCGCCGAAGAAGAACTGGTTCCTGGCCGCCTCGTCGCTGGGGTCCAGCATGGCGATGCCGCCGAGCTGCGCCATGGCCTCAATCTGCAGCACCCCTGTCATGGAGGCGGAGGGGCAGGGCGAGGCGCGGCCGCGTTGCCGGACGGCTTGGCGGGGCCGGAGGCCAGAGGACGCACGCATTTTACCTGCATGCCGCGCCGTCTTGCTGTTGTCAGCATGTGCCTGCTGCTGCGGCAGTCATACATCTGAAGGCGCCGCCCCCGCTGCAGCCGTCGCTGCTGCATGTTACGGCGCCGCGCTGCTGGCGCTTGTGCGGGACAAAGAGAGTGCTCCATGGTGCACGCACCAGGCATGATGGCGCGCTCTGGGAAGTGGCCGTTGAAGAACTGGTCGTTCACGGTGATGTTCTTGTAGCCGATGGCGTACTTCTGGGGCACCACCTCCACCACGCGGTCAACAAGGAGGAAGGGGTACCTGCGGGGGCAGAAAGGGGCCGCGCGGCGAGGCGGGGGTTACAAGTGGGCCGGAGGACCGGCACGCAGCTGAGGTAGGCGCCGGTGGCGCAAGCGGTGCGATAGTGTTGTAGTTGACCAATTGAACATTAGCGGCCATGGTGTTGCACAGATGAAATGATGCACAGCAGCGCCCGCCGCATCGTGCTCGCGCCCGACCCCGCGCGCAACGATCCGGGCGGCTTGCCTGTGCGGCAATATCTTCTTGATCTCCTCGATATCCAGGGCAGCCTTCAAAGATGGAAGCAGCTTCTCAACGCTCGTGCCCTTCTCGGGAGCCTCCGCGGGCGAAGCTTGGGCCACCGCCTCGGCCCTGCAACGCACGGCCAGCCGGGATGGACGCACGGCCACAGCGCGCGCTCCAGAGGGCTTGGAGCAGCACGGCTGAGCCGCCTGGCGGGTGATGGCAGCCATCCTGGTTCAATGCGCTAAGGTGACCGGCGAGTTTGGTTTTGATCTATTGCTTCTTTAGGCCTTGTCGATTGAGAAAGCGGACGTTGACTCGTATGTACACGCAATTGACTGCCCGGCAGGTGCAGTATTGCAGATGCTTGCAGGCAGCTGCAGCAGTGCGCCTGGTGCCGCGGCGGCGTCCTTGGCGCATGGGCTTGCAACGCGTGTGTTTGATACGCGGATGCATCCTGGAAAGATGCTGCAAGCTTATGTGATACATACTTGCCAACCTACGCGTGCCTGCATGGTGTTGTTGGGCCCAGCAGGTTTCAAAGGAGTTGACCAGGTGCCCAGTCAACCCATCAGCCATGCCTTACAGGGGCGCATGTATTTCTGTTACAGACCGTTGCCGTACCGCATGCTTGCCAGGCTGCACAGGCTGCGCAGGGCTTATGGGCCAATGGGCCCCTCCCAACCCGCTCCTTGCAACAACTGCCATTCGTCAGATTCGCCACACCAACGCCACCTGGCGCTCTCAAAGCTTCGCGTGCGCCCCGCCCGCCGCCGCCACCGCCGCCCCCGGCCGCAGCAGCGCCGCCCGCAGCCGCCGCATCTCGTCGGCCGTGAGCCCCGCCCCCAGCAGGTACGCCTCGACGCCGCCCGCCGTCCGCCTCATGTGCTGCAGCGCGTGCCGGATCGCCTCGGCGGGGGCGCGCTCAAACTTCGCCCTGTCCAGCGCGGCGGCGCGGCTGTCGTTCTCAATGCCGGCGAGGGCCACGTGGTGCCACTCGTCCGACTTGACGTAATCAGCAATGATGCGGTCCTCGGGGACGCCCAATATGGACAGCAGCAGCGCCGCCAGGATGCCCTGAGTTGGTTCCAGCACGCGAGTCGTGATTGTAAGTGGGCTCGTGCTGCGACGGAAGGCCTAGAGGCGGCTGGGCCCTACGAGCTGCACCCCACCCTGCCATGACCCCTTGACCAGGCGCAACATATAGCCGCTTCCCCCAGAGCCCTGTCTTTCTGCCCACCGTGCGGTCCTTGCCGGCTTTGCAGAAGAACAGCACAGGCCGCCCCTTCTCCGCAGCAGTCAGCACACGCTGCGCAAGAGGGCGGAGAGAAGGCAAGGGCGTGGGAAGGTTTGGAGGCGCGTTGCCGCGAGCCTTGAGCAGCAACGCGTAAGAGGCAACCGGTAGGTTGCCATGACCGCGAGCTTGCGCAAGGCAACAGCGCAGCCGGGCGGTGCGGCAAATCGTCACAGCAACACGAGGCCCGCCGCACCTGCAGCGCGGCTACCCACTCCATCTTGGCCGTGTCCAGCAGGATCTCATACAGCCCCTCCAGGCCCGCGGCGTTGACCTCGCTGGGGTGGGGGGGGGGGAGGGGAGTTGCAGGGGAGGAGACAAGCGCACGGCGCGAGCATCGGCGCACTCAGCAGCGCGATGGCGCCGGACTTTCCTCCATCAACAACCACAAATGCAGCTGATCTCACATGGTGCCGGCCCCAAGCACAGACCCAGCCTCTGTCAGCCCAGAGACACAAGCTCCCCTTCCACGCAATCGCTACGCGGGGCCCACTCCGTCCACCGCAGCCTGCCGCTGCGCCCTCGCACTTGATTGCCGCCGCCCGCCCCGCTTCCTTGTTGACAATGGAGGTGGCCACGACGTACGCGGCGGTGCGCAGGGGCATGCGGGAGATCAGGGAGCGGTACAGCCGGTGCCTGCGGGGGCAGCACGCGGGGGAGCGTAGGTTTTAACACAGGTGTTCTCAAGCAAAGCAAGCACTCAAACACGGGAGCTTGGATGGTGAGGGATAAATTCGACAGGCCACGGGTGAACGCAGCCGCACGAGCGTCCATGCTGGTGTGCGATTGAGGTTGAGAGCCATCTCATGAGCCACCACTCCCCCTTCTACAGCGGGCTCACTTCTCCAGCGGGGGGATGTGCACCCTCATTATGTCCTTGTCGGTCACGGTGGTGGCCAGCGGGTTGGGAACGGACTACAGCACAGGGGCCAAGAGGTTAAGGGGGGTGTTGGGTCAATGATTTGCAGAGCACATTTGGGCAGGTAAGCCAACCCTGGGTGCACTGAACTTGCAGGGGAGACTGCACGCAGGCTTGACAGACGGCTGCATGGCGTGCATCCAAGCATTTACAGCGCCTCCAGTAGAGCCGACCCTGAAGAAGTGCGGCGCTTGTGCGGCCGCTCGCCCCATGACGCCGACGCACCCGGTTTGTGACGTAATCCCTCACGTACTTGCAGAATCCAATACCCTCAAACACAGTGAAGTGCTGCACATGCGCAGCCACGGGCGAAGGTGGCGCAGTTTAATGGTTTGAAGTCGACAGGTCAGGTTCGGCACGGAACCAGCACGCATCTGCACATCAGGAGCAGCCTTTCGCCCTGTGTGGCCCGCTCCGAAAATCCCTGCGCCGCGCTTTTAAATGGCTGCTGCTGACTGCAGACCCTGGCCCTTGCTGCGCTCTAGCGACACCGCACCATCTTGTTTGAACGTTTTCCCCAGCTGCGTGGAACACGCAGGGAATGCGCCGATGGCGCACCTCGTCTGGCAGATTGCTCAGCTCGTCGCTGCTGCGCAGGTCAATCAGCTCCTTGACGCTCAGATCGTTGTACAGCTGCCGCACGTCTGCGGGCGTCGCGAGGACCGGCGCAGCTGCGCGGAACACTCGGCCTAGGTGCGCGTGAGGATGGCGAGGGGCGGATTGAGAACCGCTATTCTCAAGTTGCTGCTGCAGGTTGGCGCAGTCAGACTGCAATCCCATTTTTCTGCAAACGGGCTCGCATGGCAACGTGCAACGCCCGCACGCATGGCTTGCCGAGATGTGACTGCATGCACACGCATGCTGGTGCACGGATGTGACAGCACGCGCCCAAAGCCTGCCTGCTGCGCGTGCTAGTTTGAAACGACACATTCTTGCGCTCTGACGGGCCCGCCCTCCCTCCCCCACCCGGCAGAATTCTGGGGTCCGCATCAGCGATGTCGCGGAAGTTGTGCACGTCGTCCCACCGCGCCGCCACCGCGTGCCCAGGCGACGGCGCCGAGGCCTCATGGGTGGTGCCGTTGCTGCTCGCACGCGCCGACGATGCGCGGGTCTGCACCATACGGGATAGCGCGCTCCGCACAGGGGGCCCACGAAGGGCGTGCATCCAAGGGCCCCGCGGGGACGCTCCTCTCTGACTAGGCTGTGGTGTTATGCGCGCCAGTCGCGGCGTCGCTGATGCCTCGCCGCACGCCGCAGCTACCGCCGTCGCGGTGCCCCGGGCGCACTGGCGCGTCTGCCACAATCACGAGGTTTTTGGGGTCGCCTTTGATGTACTCAACGCACCAGGAATGTGTTATTACCGTTCTTCACCAGTCCTCGTCTGAAATCTCCCTGACGATCTGGTTCGGTGTAGTGTCAATTGGAGTATCTGAGCTCAAGTAGCAAAACGCGCCTCCCAGCGTATGGACACGGACAGCACACCTTCAACGCGGCTCGTCGTCACTATTATGAGTGTGATGCCCACTTTTGCCCACGGTGCATGCAATTGCAGCCTACAATGAGAAATCTGCTGGTTTTTGTGCTGTTGGTGTGGCTAGGACATTTGCGCCTCCATGCGGCCCTGGTCAACCAGTCAACACAGTTTCTTGCAGTGCAGTGGTTGCGGTGTGTAGAGCAGGTACGGCGCGCATGCGTCACAGCAAGGCATGCGTGCATTGAACAGCGGCCTGGGGCAGCGCCTGGGGCAGCGCCTGGAGCAGCGCCCAGTGATGCTTGCTGGCTGGGCGCTGCCCCAGGCGCTGGCCCAGGCCGCTGTCCAATGCACGCATGCGTAAAGGATGTCCATAACGTTGGGGTGGGGTATGACGCGCATTTGCATTGACAAAGGCACCACCAAGAATGCAGCTGCGAGAGGCACACACCCAGCGGCAGCACGCTCTTGAAATTGATGGCTTCATCTGTGGTGGCAGTGTAATGTCATGTGTTCAATTGTGATAATAACCAAGCAGAATACAAGATTCGGAAGATATTGCATGAGAAATCTCTGTGCGAAATCATACCTCAAGGCTAGCTGCATGCACCAATACGTTGGGGACATGTGGACAATGCTCAATCAGGGTGTGGCAGGGGCGATTGCACTGGCGATTGGAGGCATGCAGCACACACTGTTTGCGCCATTCACTCAGGCTGCGACTGCAGAATGGGCAGGAAGCATACACCCAGGTTGGCAATCCAGCAATGAGGCTACCTACTCAAAGTGGCTGGTGTTTGGTCTTGCCTTGTAGGAGCTGGTATGGGCAATGCAAAGCCAAAGACAGGAGCTGGTTAGAGCCCCGGACAGGACCTGGAGCTGGTGACTGCTGGGCAGGTGCGTGGTTGGTGCATCACAACGCCAAAGGTGGCAGTCGGGCAGGGCAAGGAGTCTACATTGGGGGATGCACCTCAGTCAGTGCTGGTCCACGCATGAATCTGAAGAGCACTTCAGTATGGGGTGCCTACGTGCGTCAACCTGTGGGGCACGGCGGCACGCACCAGCCGGGCAGTTGTGCTGACAACAGGCAGTTGGGGTGGCAGCTTCTCGACAATGGGTGCATCACGCCGGCTCCGCTTTTGGATTGAACGGGAGTGCAGTTTATTCCGTTGACCATCGTGACATCATACTCGCTTGCGCTGGCTGCATTTCGCGATTGATTGTTGCGTCACTGATCTCCGCCTCTAGCACGATGTTCAAGGGCCGCAAACGCACGCTCTTGCATTCACAGGCAGGAGTCACAGCCGCACATGGAAGCACCCCGGCGAAATCTGCGCCACTGCGGCGCACGCCATCAGCCGCAGCGCTGCCCCCGCTGAGGGGCGCGGCGTCGAGCAGGACGCAGGCACTGGCCACGTTCCATGGCCTTGTGGCTGCGGAACGAGATGATGGTGGCAACGCCAATGGATCTGGACGCATGGAGCCGCAGCCGGCCGTGGCGACCCCCGCCGGTCCTGTGCCGCCGCCAGCACCGCCGCCAGCGCCGCCGCCCGCAGCAACGCCCCCGGCCCCCGCTGCACAATGCGCGGCTGCCGCTGCCATGCCCGTAGCAGACCCTTTAGACGCAGCACCCTGTGCGCAGGCTCCAGCGGCCGTCCCCGCGCCGCCGCTCAGCCCTGGAGCCGCGGCGCGCCGCCTGCCGCTCGCTCTGGAAGCGCTGCGACGGTGCGCAGAGCGCCTGGCAACGAGTGAGGGCACTTACCTGTATCAGCACCACGATGACCTGACGGCTGCGCGGCGGCAGCTGGACGTGTGCGCCACGTGCCTGCCGGCGCTCCTCAGCGGTGGTGCCGGGCAGCCCGGCAGCCGCTGCGGCGATCACGGCCGCAACGCGGCGCCCCAGTTGCTTGAAGCCAGCGCCTGCTGCTGGGTGAGGCTTTTGGGCTGCTGCCGCCAATTCCCTTATGTCTCTTCGTTGCATAATATTCTGGCATGATATGGCTGCAGGTCCTGCTTGGCATCGCCGCCTCACGCGGCCGTTATCGCAGTCTCAAGTGCTTTACAAGACCATCGCCGCCATGCTTCCCCAACTGCACGCACCGCCCACCCATCAGGCTGTGTGCTGCACCATCCTGGCTCATCACAGCCAGGAGGCATCAGCATCAGACGAGGCCATGCCCTACCACGACACTGCAAGGTGAGGATTCCAGGAAATAGAAGGGCCACGACCTGCGCATGAGCGCCGTGCATGATTGCATGTCGGACCTCAGCCCCCACTGCAGGCAGCTTACAGACTCTCGCATGGGGCCTGTGAATGGCTGGCGGCTTGCCCTGGACGTGCCTGCCCCATGCTGCGAGCTGCATGCATGCCAAGCATTGCGCGGGGCCCATTCTCACCCCGTGTGCATGCGGTCGCAAATCACATCTGCAGGCAGATGTGGGCAGCCGCATGCGAGCGTGGTGATGACGAGCCGCCGACTGACCTAGGCCCTGACGAGCTCCTGACCATGCTGACGCCCCTAGCGGAGGTGCGACAGGCACTATATCTGGGTGTTTCCAGCCGCCCTTGAGCCGTTTAATCTTATAATAGGAACCCACCGTCAGCCTGCAGCCTGACCTGCCATGCTGCCCGAGAGCATGCGCGTCAGCCACACAACCACGAGGTTGCCTGCCCGCCCAGCACAGGCAGCCAAGGCCTGGCTCTCTGTCGGCCGCCCCGACGCCGCCGGGTGGCCCTGCCAGCGGCTGCGAGAGCGGCTGCCAGCACTTGAGGCGCTCGGCTCAGACCCCAGCCAGGCAGCCGATGTGCGATGCGCGGCACAGCTCCTGCAGTTCCACGCACTACAGGGCAGCATGGTGCTGGCGGGCAACGCCGGCCACCAGGCGAGCACATGCAGAGCTGCTGCAGTGTTGCTGAGCAATTGTTGCAGTTGTTTGGAGCTACGTTGTTTGTTTGTGTTGCCCAAGTGCCCTTGCGGATACAACATTATCTCAAGCACAGCAGCTGTCCATATTGACACTTGTCTACCCTTGCAAGAGCTCATGTTTGGCTGGGCCCTGATCAAACCCCACACATTGTCAGGCACTCTGGTCAAACCTGGTGGCCCGCATGCAGCGCCTCCTGGACGTCTGCCTCCTACCCCCCTCCGACACAGCCCTACTCTGCCAAGAATTGGCCGAAACCTTGGCCGCCCAGGCCGCGGCCGCTCCCATCCACGCTGCTGGCGGCGCCGGCGCGCCGCGCTTGGGCGCTGGCCGCAGCGCCGCGCAGCTGCTGCAGTGTGCAGAGGGACTGCTGGCCCACTGCCTTGCGCTCGTGAGGGGGCTGGGCCAGGAGGGGGACGGGCTGCTGGACCAGCTCGGTGGCCAAGGACCGGCGCAGCGTGCGCGCAAAGATCGTGTTGCTTGGGACCAGGGCCTGGAAGAAGCGCTGGCGGAGGTAAGGAAGGGGGAGTGCATGATGGGGGCACAGGGTCACGTCAAGTTTTGGTCACATGCAGAGCGCACCGGCCCGAATGCAGCGGGCATCCGCTCGATCATTTGGTCAACTGCAAGAGAGCCAGCTGGAGGCGATAAGCTCACTGGGGGCGGCTGCACGTTTGCACCCAACACATCCACGTACGATGCCGCAGGTCCGCCTGCGCACCGCCGACGCCCACCTCGACGCAAAGAATCCCCAGCTTGCCCTAGAATGCGCCACGGCGGCCTTGCAGGGCGCGGGCGGCGCCCGACCGCGAGCCGCTGCCGTAGGCGCGCGCGCTTTGAAGCTGCTGATCCGCGCACACCTGGCGTTAGGGCGGCATGAGCAGGCAGCCGATGACTTGTGCGCCTGGCTCGCTTCCGGCTGCCCCGACGCACGCGCGTGCTGCGAGGCACTCCGCGCGTTTGCCGCGGGCTGCGACATGGCACACGCCGGGGATGCGCGGCTGCTGCTGCGCACAGCGATGGCGGCGTTGCGGGCGTTCCCTGGGCGCCACGACCCTTCCATGGTGCTGGCAGAGCTGTTGTTGGCTCATCAGGTGGGCAGTGCCTTTTTCACTCTGAAGGCTGTCTGCAGCTGCAGTAGTTGTGTGTGTCGGGTTTACACTGTTTGCTCATCCACATTGCAGGAGGCTCATTGTAGCGGTTTCAAGTGGTGCAGGGGTGTCCAAAGGTCGCGCTTCGACAATACCGTAGGCACGTCTGTGCGACTAATCCCTGGGAGCCGCATGTCGTGGGCCTTTATTGTGCAGAATGATGCGCAGCCCTCTGCGGCCGACAGCGTGGCGCTGGAGATCCTGGCGGACGATGACGCAGCAGAAGCCGTCAAGAAGGTGAGCCGGCTGGTCCCACCTGCGGCGCCTCCTGCTGGGCGGCCCGCGCTGGGCAAACCCACGTCCCGCGTCCAGCTGTGTGCCTGCAGCCGCGCCCCAGGCAGGGGACAGCAATGGCAGCAGCCCGTGACGCCGAGAGTGTGTGCCGGTCAACCTCAGCGACGTCGCGTGCTTGTTTCCTTCCCACCTGCGGCGGCCAGTCGCGAATTATCCCTCCTCTTCCCTATGCCGAAAACTTCCTCCTTTCATCAGGTCCCCGAGGCCCGCGCGCGCTGCCACGCGCTGCTCTACTCTCGAGGCCTGTCCCTCCACACGCGGCGCCACCCCGCAGCCGCTCGCCAGATGCTCTCGTCCGCGCTCTTCTACAGCCCCCCAGGCCGCTGCCACGCACGGACAGCCCGCCTGCTGGCCGCGTGCTGCGCGGGCCAGGGGCAGCGGGGCGCAGCGCTGGAGTACCTGGCGCAAGCCGGGCGCCACGAGCCGCCGGGCGGGGCGGGCTGCGCGGTCGGCAAGCTCCTCGAGTTGAGGGTGCTGCTGGCGTTGATGAGTCACCAGCAGCAGGGCGCGGACGCCGCCACCGCTAGCAGCGACGCAGCCGTGGAGCTTAGAGGCGGCGACTGCAGCAGGGAATGCGAGGAGGCGGGCGGTGAGGAGGACGGCGGCCTGTGGCGGCGCGTGTGCAAGCTGGTGGAGTCGCTGCCGGCTGCTGCGGCAGCGGGGGCCGGGGGTGGTGGAGCACCCCATGTCATGCAGGTGGGCAGCTCCCTCATTGTGCGTACTGGCCGCCTTGCTCGCTTGCGGGGTGTCAGGGGTCACAGTTGCAACATGCGCAGGGAGCATGTGGATAACAAGGGAGGAGCGTATTCATGACAACCATCATCAACATACTTGGCATTAGTGGGCGAAAGGCTGGCACGCGCCCAGCCCCAACCAATGAGCACGCTGCTTACCCCTCACATACCCGACGCTCTGCCCCGGCCTCGCCCTCAGCTGGCCTACGACGAGTGCTGCGCGGCCGGCGCCCCGCCCGCCGCCTGGCGCGTTCTCGTGGAGTGGCGCCGCGCCCTCGCCAACGCCGCCGCGCCCCCGACGGCCGCCGGCGCCGCCCCTGCAGCTGGCGCCGCAGCGGCTATGCCGCCGCCACCCACAGCACCCCCTGCGGCGGCGCTGGCCGTGCTCGGTCGCTTGCTGCACATGTGGCGGGAGCGCAGACAACCAGCGGCCGCGTCGCCAGCATCGCGCTTCCCGACAGATGTCGACATGCTCATGGAGGCAGGGCAGGCTGCGCGGCTGTGCGCCGCGGCTGTGGCAGCATCCCTCCCTCGGCCAGATGCAGCCCAAGCCATGGACGAGTGGCGTGTGCGCCTTGCGCAGGGCGCGGCGGGCGCGCGAATGGCGTCGGAGGCCGGGGCGGCGGCCTGCCACGCCCAGGCGTGGCGTGCCGCAGCGATGCTGCATCAGGCTGCAGCGGACCTGCACCGCAGCGCGATCGCGCTCGCCTGGCCCGGCCGTAGCATCAGCGGTGAGGGCGGCGACAGCGCTGGTGGCGATGAGGATGACACCTCCGCAGCAGAGGTTGAGGGCGAAGCGGCGTCCTTTGCTGCTGCATCACGCAGGGCACGCGTGCACGCACTGCAAATGGCTGCAGCCGCGCTGCTCAGCGCCCATGATGAGTCGCCAGCCGACGCAGCGCTGCTGCGGCAAGCAAAAGCAGTCGTGCGCGAGCTGCGGCATGTAGAGGGCGCCAGCTGCCGTGGCGGCGGCGGCGGCGGCAGCGGTGGCGCGGCGGCGGCCGACGGCGCCTGGGGGAGCGCAGGAGCAGCAACAGCCGTAGCGCCGAGCAGCAGGGCCAGATCAGGCGGGGCCGCGGCGCCCGTGCCCGCCCCTGCCTGCGGCGGCGATCTGGGCACGCTGAAGCTCGAGCTGCTGCTAGCCACCCACGAATCCGCAACCTCGAAGCACCGGCGCCTCCTGGCCGCTCTCTCGCAGCACCCCGCGGCGCGCGCGCGCGACGCCCTGCTCGCCGCGCTCGCGTGCCTCGACCCGCGCCCCTGGCGCAGCGAGCCCGCCGCGATGCTTGCCCTGGGCTTCGCCCTGCGGCTCGCAGCGGAGCGGCGCGGCGGCGCGGCTGGCGCGGCCGCGGATGCGGCGGACGCGGCGCAGCGGCTGCTGCGGCTGGCGGGCAGTCAATCTGTCCGGGTCCGGGTCTTTGACCGGGTGAGGGATGTCTTGCAGGGCCTGCACATCAACGCGCAAGCTGACGGGCGCGAGGCGGCGGCGCAGCCGTCTCCTGAGGCCTGCGGCACGGCACGGCCAGATGCTGGGTGTGCGGCGGCGCACGGGGCGTTCCCAAGGCAGCAGCTGTCGTGGCTCGTGGCGTGCGCCTGGAACTGGTCCCTGGAGGCGCGGCAGCGCGGAGACGAGGCGGCGGCCTCGGCGTACCGCGCCTGCTGGGCAGCCCTTGCGCCGTTCTTGGATGGCAGCGGCGGCGGCAGCTGTGGCGCGGCCGGCGCGGCTCCGGCCGCCGCTGCTGGCGGGGGCTGTGACGGCTGTAAGAACGGCAACAAGGCGGCCGCCGGCAGCACGCGCTCTGGCCGTGGCATCAAGATGCAGCGGTTGGCAATGGCGACACCGGCCACGCAGGGTGCAGGCGAGAAACCGGTTGCGGGTGCTGGTCCCGCACCTGCGACGGCAGCCCCGCAGCTGAGGGCCCGCAAGCAGCGGCTCCTGCTCCTCGCCGCCGCGCCGGCCGAGACGCCGATGGGCACGGCAGGGATGCCAGCTGGCGAAGCGCCGAGCGCGACGCTGCAAAGGGCGGCGCTGCCTGTCTTGCAGGGCAGCAACCAAAGCCAGGGCACAGCGTTTGAGGAGCGGAAAGGTTGCAGTCTGCCGTCAGGCCAGGAGATTTGTGCAAGAGAGCAGAACCCGGAGCCGCAGGATGGGGCAGTGGCAGCAGCTAAGGCATCAGACGAGCCGATGGCTGAGGTGGCCGGCGGCGACGAGCAAGCATCTCGTGAGCTAGCCGGGCAGCAGCAGGGGGCTAAGGGGGACGCGGGTGGGCCCCAGGCAGGCGAGCAGCAGCTGGAAGTGGAACATGCGGCGACGCAGCCGGCGGATGATGCCGGCGACGACTTGCGGAACCCGTCGCAGGGTGAGGGGCCTGGCGGGGGTGCAGCGTCGCCGCAGTCCCAGCCGCCACGACAGCCGCAGTCGCAGCTGCGGTCGCAAGAGCAGCCGCAGTCGCAACAGCAACAGCAGCCGCAGTCACAACAGCAACCGCAGTCGCAGGCGCGGCCTCAGGAGGAGACGATCCAGCCGACGCCCCTTTCACCAGAGGATGAAGAGCAAATCGTGGCCAGCCTTTCGCCCGTTGTGAGCCCGTGCAGCAACGAGAAGGCTGCGGCCAACACGGTCGCCGGGGGGTCAGAGGCGCACGGGATGCCGGGCGGCGCTCAAGGCGTGGTCGCGCCAGGCGAGGCGGAGGGCGCCGGTGACGCCAGTTGGGGCGGCGCGGGCAGCGCGGCGAGATCAATCGATATGGCGGCTGAGGAGGGCGCAGAGATGGACTCTGAAATGGAGGCCGTCACCTGTGACGCGGCCCTGGCCGCCAAAGTAGCCACAGCAGGGGCCGCTGCTGCAGCCGCGGCGGCAGCTGCACCGCGCTCAGCAGCAGGTGACGGGGCGGCTGTCGGCGGCGTCTCGAGCGGCGCCGCCGAGGGATTGGCGACCGGCCCTGCGGATGCGAGCCCAGCAGACGCCGTCATGGCGGATTCAGACGCGGCAGAGATGGTTGCCGCAGGCGCCGCTGAGGCTAATTGCGACCCGGCTCAGAAAAGCACTGGCCTGACACAGGAGGAAGAGCGAAGCGATGGGGAGGCGGCGGCTGCGGGTGGCCAGAGGGGTCTTGAAGGTGGCGAGCATCTTCAGGTTCCTGCAGCAGCTGCAACGGCCACACCGCCGCAGCGCTTGGATGAAGGGGCTGCAACGCCAACAGGGATCAGCGAGGTGCCAGCAGGCCCAGCGGGGCCGTGCGCAGCCCAGCGGGCCGGCTCGGCAAGCGCAGCCGCCGCATCAGCATGGGGCCACGTCCACAACGGCTCAGAGGAGGAGGCGGTGCCGCTGGAACAGGACGAGGGCACCCTGCTCCCCTTGGGCCCCCCTGCTGCCCCAGCTCAGGCAGGCACCCAAGCAGTGGCGGCTCCGGCAGCTGCCTGCCAGGCAGCTGCGCCTGTGGATGACTACGACGAGCTTGAAGTGGACCTGTCACCGGAGGCAGAGGCAGCAGCAGCAGGAGCAGCAGCAGCAGCAGCAACGGGCGTGCCGACAGCGGTGGTGGCAGCGTCAGCAAAATTGCCAGCACAGGCGCTGGCAGCAGCGGCTTCAGGTGCAGCACCTACCGCCGTTGCGTCAGCACCGGTGGTGGTGGACTCAGAGGACACAACGACCTGCAATCAGGCCGCGGCACACAGGGCGGAAGCACGGCCGTCGCGACCTTTGGCAAAGCCGCCACCCGCGACACTCGGCATTGCAGCATGCTTGGGCAGCGCAGTGGAGGGTGCGGCCGCCGGCGGCGGGCATGGCGCGGCGGGGCTGGTGCCAGCTGTGACTTCACTCCAAACTGGGACAGAGACAGCAGCGGCTGCAAAGGCGGCGGAAGGCGAGGAGGCTTACACATTCACAGCTGCCGCAGCAATGCCAGTGGAGAACGTCAGCACAGGTGGTGACCATGACTCATTCCAGCAGCAGCGTGCCTCTGGCGGCTCGCAGCCAAACCGACAGCGGCAGACGGGGGGCAGCCAATCAGAGAGGCAGGAGCCGGCTGCAGCGCTGTCCGTGCGCATTGGCAGCGGCGGCAACAGCAGCGGCGGTGGCCATGGCGGCAGGGCCCCAGTCGCAGCAGCAGAGGCGTCCATAGGGCCTGCGGCAGTCACCAAGCTCACTGCTCTGGAGCAGCCTAGTGGCGTCGAGAAAGGGCCTAGTGCAGCTGCCGGCAGCGCAGCTGCGAGTGGCGCAGCTACGGGATGATTGCTGCACCGAGCATGCAGATGAACCGGCATGGATCAGTCGTCCACGGTGTGGGCAAGGACAGGGCCAGTAAGGCGTACGGCGAGGCTGCCGGGAGTTGAGCAGTCAGGGCAGGTTTTTGTGCAGAGGTGGTGGTGTGCTGGGCTCAAAAGCTTTGAGGGCGGCCGCCTGACGAGAGCGGCGCTAAACAGTAGCCGCGCAGGTGGGGCGGCTGACGCTTCGGGATGGATTTCAAGTTTGCTATCACCTGGTGATTGATACATGTGCTGGCTCCACTCAAGGTTTTGATCAAGCTTTTCCGTTTAAGCTCATCCTCGCATTTTACACCTCCCCTTACAAAGGAACGCCCAGGCCGCCGCCACACCTTTCACCTCAACTTTTTCAAGCCACAACTTGGCAGGTGCATGCAAGTGTAAACACCGCTTTTAAGTTGCCTTCCCAGGAATCCGGCAGCCGTCGCAGCCTCTTGCATTAGCATCGCCTTGCACGCCGTCACATGCATGCGTGCACGTCCATGCGCAACCGAGTCAGCGTTGCCACCGCCATGCGCAGCCCTCCCCCGTCAACACGCGTTGGTTAGAGCGCAATCGGGATGTATGCGCCGAAGGCATGCCAATATCGGCTGTGGAATCATGTCAGGCTGCAGGTGGATTGCCTCGTACCCCAAGGAAGAAAGCCAGCCACCAACGCACCGGCCTCCAGCGTCCTGCAGCATATACAGCATCCCACCCCGGCTTCTAGACGAAGGCAGATCCTGAACACCCCACCTCCCTCGCATCTGATATCCACCTGGCCCCCTCGCTGCGGACCGCTGCTCCTTGTGGCGCGCTGCGCCCGCCGGGCCGCTTCCGGGCACGACGGTGCACGCTACCCCTCAGCGCGCCACGATCGGGGTGCCCGACGGCTCCATGGGGCCGGTGGCACCGCGGGCGGCCTCCCTGGCGCGCTCTGCTGTGCGTGCGGCCGCCTCGCGCGCCTTGTCCGTCATGGGCATGTCCTGTGGCGGGGGAAAGATAGTTGTTCGGTGTCACGGGCATGTCCAGGGGCGTTGGCGATTTGGGTTTTGGCACCTCGTCTGACAGGGGCATGTCTTGGGGTTGGGCCGGGCTTTGAAGGCAGGGTGTGATTGTTTGATGATGGGGTCTTCAGGAGACCAAAAAGCTGCCCAAAAGCTTCAGGTCGTGGCTTGGTGTGTCTGGCGCGCAGGAGATGCAAGCACTCATTGGGCAACAACATGGCAGCATGGACTATAAGCGCGGGCGGTACCTTGCGCATGGTGGTGCTGACATCAGCTGGCAGGACGGACTGCGGGGACGGGAGTGAGGATAATGTGTGGTGGGTCCGCCAGGGCGACAGGAGGAAGCCAGACAGGTGGAATAAGGTGTCTGGGCAATGGTTCAGCCGCGGCACAGAAGGAAATGCACGCTCGCTGGCCCCCAGCAAAAATCAGAGTTCGATGCAGCGCAACCAGTGCGAAGGTGTGAGCCTGCACTCCCTCGGTAGATATCCAGATGCTTCACCTGCACTATCACGCCGCCGAGCGCGGCATGCTGCGCCTTTGTGCAGCATAGGCCGGCCTGCGGCGTTTCACAGGAAACAGCCGACGTCTTCAACCTCCACGCACCTCGTAGGCGGAGCGCGCTGCGCCGGTGGCGGTGTCGGCGGCGGAGCGCGCCGTCTCGCGGGCGGCCTGTGTGGTGGTGTCCGCGTAGTACTTCCCGGTGTCCACGGCCTGCCAGGGGGGGGGGGCGAGTTGGTTAGTTCTGGTTCACTGGAGGTGGAGTGGGATTTAAGCAATGAAAACAAGCGAACGGCCAAAGTTGTCGGCCGTGCTCCCTTCTGCAACTGGCTGAGTAGGTTCCTGGCCTGGTGCGGTGACAGCACTCCCCACGCAGCGCCTGTCTCCCCTTGTATCTATCCTTGGCGCCCGTCCAGGCAGCAGCAGACCTTGCGGGCGGTGTCCATGAGTGTGCTGGCCACGTTGGAGACGAGCTCCCCCACGTTGGTCACCGCGGTGCTGCCCAGATCAATCGCCTGGTCCACCGCGCCCGCCGTGCCGTCGGCCAGGTGGCGCTCGCGCTGGGTGTGAGTCATGATGGCAGCGTGTCAGCCGGGGGGGGGGGCAGTGGGCATGAGCAGCGAGCGACAGGAGTTGCACGACGCGGCCGCATGTGGACCTAGCTTGTTTGTAAGCAATCAGGCAAGCACGCACATGCGCGCGCGTATGCACAGACACACACACGCGAGCACCCAAGCAGCCACACACTTGCTGGCAATCAGCTCATCACACCCCCAGCCAGTCATCTTCTTCTTGTAGAAGTCGTCCCCCACAAACTCCATGGTGCGGCCCCAGACCGGCTCCATCATGTGGGGCAGCGCGCCCATGAACATGCCGTTGATGTTGCGGATGGGCGAGGGCAGGGAGGGCAGGTTGTGCCACTGGCCCCAGATGAGGTCGATCTGGGCGGGGGAAGAGGGAATGAGGAAAGGGAGGGGGGCAGAAGTGGCAGGTGCGGTGAGCAACCCCGGAAGGTGGCGATTTGCTTAAAGGAAGCAGGGGAAGCATTGTCTGCTGTTGTCACACGAGGGGGCAGGGCACGAAGCCTGCAAAACATCAGCTGGGCCAGAACCTGGGCGCAGCAGACTGGGCCAAGTCAGAAAGCCAACAGAGTGAGGCCCGCCGCAGCTGGCGCTGGAAGCTCCAGTCCCTGCTGGCCCCTCCTTGCTGTCAAGCCGTACTCTGCGCGCACCTTGCCGTCGGTGGTGGAGCCGTTGACGCCGACCTTGATGGTGGAGCGGATGGGGATGCTGTACGGCAGCAGCAGCGTGGGCAGCAGC
>NW_014013292.1:29372-30670 GCF_000611645.1 Monoraphidium neglectum | reverse complement strand
GGGAGAGGTAGCAGGGTCGCGTGAGGGTGGTTTGAGAGCAAGCCAGTGATTCGATGCATCGCAAGCTTTGACTTGTGTGACGAGGAGGCCGAAGGGGCTCCTCCTAGCCTCTCCCGTTGCCTGGCTTTAGGCCGAAGACAACCCTTCGGGGGTTACCCAGAACACCCCAGCTGCCACCGGGGA
The DNA here is from genome assembly GCF_000611645.1 of Monoraphidium neglectum. NCBI lineage: Eukaryota > Viridiplantae > Chlorophyta > Chlorophyceae > Sphaeropleales > Selenastraceae > Monoraphidium > Monoraphidium neglectum. The sequence continues at coordinate 30,487 of NW_014013292.1, read as the reverse complement.
GCCCGCGCCCTCTTTGCCGCCGCTCTGGCCGCTTTGCCCCCGAAACCTCTGACCTTGAGCAGCAGCTTCATGATCTTGCGCTCCTTGGCCTCCTCCACACTCAGCTCCGCGTCCTCCGCATCCTGGAGGGGGTGAGCGCGGGCCGTGAGTATTGTGTGTTTGGTGCAGATGGGGAAGGTTGGAAGTCAGGCCGAAAGGGGGGGAGGAAGAAGTGGCTTGCAGAGTCCAAGGGCGAGGTGGGGGTCAGAATGCTAGCGCTTAGGGCATATGCTGCATAAAACATTTTGACCAGTTTGGGCTGTTGAAACAGCTGCGACCTACACGCGATGCTGGCTATACTCTTAGCCCGCCGCCGCGCGGCACCCGGCCCGACCCCCCGTGCCCCGCGCGCCTGCAGCAGCTTCCCGAAGAATGCCATGTCCTCGGGCTTCATGTCCGGCAGGCCCTCCAGCTGGGGGGGCACGGCCTGGGGTTGCGAAATCAGGGTCAGGGGCGGGGCGGTGATGGTTGAGCTGGAGCGGGCAGAGTGAGGTGGTGAGGAACATGCCGCCCCGGAGCGGTGTACAGGCGCGGCCGGAGGAGACTGCAGCAGGCTGCATAGGCAAGCGCCGCGCCGAGCCAGGCCACTGCAGTGAGCGCACCCCTCACGCCCTCGCCCTCGGCCTGAAACGCGCCCTTCAATCTCCCATTCCCCCTAAAAACATGGCCCACCTGCTTCATGCCTGGGTCCTCCACTGGCATGTGGTACAAGGGCGTGCCGCCGCCCATCATGGGCGTGGGCGTGGACATGAGCTTGCGCGCAGGGGTGTAGATGGGCTGGTAGCCGGGGGGCGCCGGCAGGACCTGGGGTGGGGAGGTGATGGGCCATGGGCCGTGTTGAAATGCGGCTGTGGCGCTGCAGGAGGTTGAAGCGGCGTGGCGGCAACAACCCACGAATCTCACCAGCACGCAGGGCTGCGCCGCACAAAGCACCACCTTTGCTCCCTTCTTGCAGAGTGCTACCCACGACCCTCGGCAAGGACCCTGCGCCACCCGTGACATAGTCTGCGGCGCCCGCCGTCCCAGCAAACCCCGCCCCCCCCCCTCAAAACCCAGCTCGCCACGCGGCACGCAGC
>NW_014013292.1:12352-29016 GCF_000611645.1 Monoraphidium neglectum | reverse complement strand
GCGGCACGCAGCCCGTAACACCCGCCCCTCCCTCCCTCGCTCTCCCCCTCTCTGAGCCACCCTGCCCACCCCATCCAGCCCCCACCTTGTACCCGTCCTCGGGGCCGGGCAGCAGCGCATCCAGCTCCTCATCCGACAGCGGCCTGTTGCGCGCCTCCATCTCCCGCTCCACCTTGGCCGCATGGTACTGCTCCGGCGTCATCGGCACCGCGCCGCCCAGCACCGCCGGCGTCTCCAGCCCCGCCGCGCCGCCCGGCGTGAACGCGGGCGTCGCGCCGAACGCGCCGCCAATGGCGGGCGTCGCGCCGAAGGCGGCGGCGCCGCCGCCGGGCGCCGCGGGCGTCTCGTCCCAGCGGGAGCGCTTCTTCGCGCCGTCCGCGCCGACGGCCGGCGTCTCGCCGCCCCACGCGGGCGTCGCGCCGCCGTCGACCTTCGGCGTCTCGTCCCACCGGTTGCGCCGGGCGCCCGCCGCCGCGCCCGTCGAGGGCCCGGGGGTGGCGTCCCATCTGCTGCCGCTGCTGCTCGCCGGCCCGGGCGTCGCGTCCCACTTGCTGCCGCCGGCGGGGCCGGGCGTGGCGCCCCACTGGCTGGGCGCCGCGGGAGTGGCCTCGACGCCGCCGTCCGCATCCCAATCCGACTTTGGCCGCTTGCTGCTGGGGCGAAAGGGGGGGGGCGCGGGTGAGAAGGCGTTGCATTGCACGCATGAGGGCAGCATATTCCCACACGGTTGCACACCAGACGTTCCAGGCAGCCGGTTGCTGTAATGCCAAGCACCATGGCCACAAAGCCGTCCTTCAGTATGACCCGCATGGCTCGGCCGCCACCCCGCTGCCACTCACGCTTCGCCGTTTTGCCCCGCGTCCCATCTGTTCTTCCGCTTCAGCCCCGCAGCATCCGCCGCCGCCGCCGCCGCTGCCTGCGCGGCCGCCCCCGCCGCCGCGCTGCCGCCCGCCGCCGCCGCCGCCTCAGCCGCCTCGGCCTCCGCCTTCTTCTTGGCCTCGATGTTTCGCAGCGTATTGTCGCGCTCCCGCGCGAGCGCCGCCTCGCGCATGATGTCGCCGTACGTGCGCACGCGCGCGTCGGGCGTCTTGTCGCCCATGACAAATGCGTCGTTGCGCTCGGGCGACAGCGCGCGGTTGAGGCGGCGGCGCCGGTAGTCATCCTCTCTATCGATGATGCGCTTGGTGCGCATGAAGCCGTCAGGCTGCGAGAGCAGGGCGGGGTTTGGGGCAGATGTGAAAGGGGAGGGGGTGGGGAGGGCGCGACGGGACGACGCGAGAGTGCCGGCGAGGGAGCAGGCTCCAGGTGATGCGCGCCATCCGTGTGCAGTGGACATTAGCTGCAAGTTGCTTGCTCGCCGGTTGCTAGATTTTCTGCTGCTGCTGCTGCTGCTCGCTTTCCACTGCTGCTGTCGCCGCCTGCTGTTGTGGGCTCTCCCGGAAAAAGGGCAGCTTCCGACATGGCGCTACTGCAATGCAGCCGCCCCTACAACTCACCTCGCCATCCTCCCCCTCGGCCTCGGGGTCAGCGATATTGTGCTTCAGCGCGGCCAGAGACGCGGCACTGCATGCGTGCGGGTGAAGGGTGCAGGCGCGGGAACGGATAGCATGCATGGGTGGGAAAGGAGCGGCGCGCGCGCGCATGCCACTCACTCCAACCGGCCGTGGGCGCGATCGACCGCAAGCGTATGGGTTGCCAGCAGTGCATGGGTGACGGCACCAAAGGGACTTTCATGCATGTGAGGACCAGGCAAGCTGCTGGCAGGCATCAGGGGACCAGGCCAGCAACATAGCGACGGGTGCAGCGGCTGCGGCGGGCTTCTGCTGCTGCGACTTGCCGCACCTGGGGCCGCCGATGCCTGGCCGTGGCTCCTCCTCGTCCTCCTCTTCGTCCATAGGTATGGTGGTTGCATAACCAGCATATTTATCGCCCCCAGCCGCGTACAGCTCGGAGTCGTGGCCATTCTGAGCCATCGCTGCCGCTGCCTAGCACGAGCCGCCAAGGGCCGTCCTAAGGGCCGCGGCGGCCCCGCTGGAACCGCTCACTGAGACGTCTGGGTGTGAGCGCACACACAGTGATCGGAAGGGTGGGTATCGGTGAAGCTTGATCTGACGGGCTGTAAAGCTTGCAACCAGATGTGCGAAGACGTGTTGCGTGAAACCCCGCGCCTTGAGTTGTGCTGGCTGAAGGCAGCAGCTGCGGGGAAGGCGCCTTTAGATCGCTACCGTACGCAGGCTGCAGGCGTCATCGTATCCCGACTGAGGTCGCCTTGTGCAAGGTGAGAAATAATATGCACTCTAGCAGGCCAGGTGCAAGGCTGTGTGACCGCCCAGGTCGCTCCCACAGCGTTGTGTGTGCGCTGTCCCGCCAGGCACGCTTTGCACTACTTTGCTCGCATCTGTGAGAGCCGTCCTGCATGTAGATAACTGGATGTGCATAATGGGTACGTGTGGACATGGCAGGCCGCAGCTAAGCATCTAGGTTACCGCGCGGGCCTGTCGTTGCCCGCCGTCTCATCCCTCGATCCCTTGCATGTGGGCTCGACCAACTAGGTAGCAGAGATGCTGACATGTACTATGTGGGAAGGATGAATGCATGGAGCGAGCGTGATTAACGGCGGTTGGCAGCCACTTGGTGGCTGTGGTAGCGGAGTATGTTGTGTTGAGGCATTTAAGCCGCATGCTGCAGCATCCGCATGCCACAATGCGCCTGTTCCTGGTATTGTACGCGCATTTCTCCATCGAGGCCAGACTGAAAGTAGACATTTCGCTGCAGGTGTGTCCTATCGCAGAACAGCGACACACCAACGCTCCTCAAGGGCATGTATATCAGTGAGTGGGCCGTCATTCCTGATGAGTCAATCAGGCGGTGACTCCTTGCATCTCCTATCAATAATTCCCCTGCGTTGTGCCCGCCGCCATGTGCGTAGCGGCGCACGCTTCATATTCAAGGTGTTCTGGGTGATGATCACAGTGAAGGGAGTGCAGTTGCGGTCAGCCGCCGACACTCCTGATATGCTGCCACCCCCGGAGGAAGCGACGGAGCAGAAGGTGACGCGGCAGGCTGGTGCTCACAATCGTCACGTCTGAAGACACATTGCACTGACTAACCTGGCAGGTTGGATGCAGTGTTTCCTGCTATTCTGGGAACCACCAGGACCCCAAAATTGGGCATGCCACTGCCGTGTTGTGCAGATACGCTGCCATCGTGTCCAACTGCCTGTACTTGTGGCAAACATGGCTTACAAGAGCCTGTCCGTCCGATCATCAGTGCAACTTCCCACGTCTGCAGCTGCGAGCGTAATCAAGGTGCCTTCGTGATCGCCACTGCAGGAGCCACATGCCCTTATGCAGTCGCTGTTAACCCATGCTGAGGGCGCTGTATCACTACACTGGCACTGCATTCGCTCGTGCCTTCAAATTGCGTACGATGCCCCCCCATAGTAGCACAACGGCAAGGCCACCCTGCACAGGCTGATGTTGCGTACAGGCTGCCATTGATACTTCTGTCTGCACCCGTGTCATGCCTTGACCTGATGCAGAGCGACGAGCCTGAAACAACCAGCCAGCCACGGTGATTTACACCAGAGAAGGCCAGCGTCGCCTCCTACTTGTGGCCAGCCGCCTTCTGCTCGGCAGCCTCCTTCTTCTGCTGCTTGCGCATGTAGCTGGCCAGCTCCTCCCTCTTCCGCTTCCCGCGCAGGTGGGTGCCAAGCTGCGGGATCCACGGGTTAGACAGTAGTATCGTGTCAGGCGTGGGATCCATGCCGCCTCAGCGCGCATGCCGTGTTTGTGGCGTTGTGACTGCGCGAGACGCATGCACACTGCCCTGGCTATGTGCCCTTTGCCAAACAGCCAGCATTCAGGCAACCGCGCAGGCAGCAGCAGGCATCAAGCACCGCGACGGACGCGGCCGCGCCCCGGCTGTCGCACGCCAGCACCGCCGCACCTTCTTCTTGGCCACCTTCAGGGCACGCTTATCCTTGCCAACCTTAAGCAGCTCCACCACGCGCTTCTCATAGGGAGCCAGGCCCGCAACATCACGGATGATTTCCCTGACCTCCTTTACCTTCTTGCCCAGGTACTGTGCAAGCGCGAAGAAACACAAAAGGTTGGCATGGCATCATTGACGCTTGAAGCCAACATCTGAGCACGACCCGCCAGGGTCGCGGGCTCCACCCCCGCACTGCAGCAGCACGAGCAGGCACAGTGCAAAAGCCGCCGGGGTGCTCACCCCCTTCCGCCTGGACGGACGCAGAGCAGTGGTGCGGGGAGTCACGACATGTCCCTTGTTCAAGCCTGCCGCGAGGCCCGACTTCGCCATCGCCGCTGCACCAGATCGAGCAGTAGTGCCCCTGACCTCTAATAATATGGCCTTTGAAGGCTTCGCAGAAAGAGGGCCACTTCAGGCAGGGCGGCCGTGTTAACCGCGTCACGCCCAGTGGGGCGCACCCGGCAGCGGGGCAGGCATGCATGCTAGGCCAACAACGTCGCTGGCCTGCTGTGCCGAAACTGCTGGCAAAAACAATAGCGGCTCGTTAATCTGTGATGCTGCAAATAGGGCCCGCTTGTGTGTGCAAATGCATGCGCATGGGTGTGAGCGTGTGTGTGTGAACGCACGTGTTCGAACGCGCTTGATTGCTTGTGGTCCTTGCCAAGGGTGTTGCATCTGTGGTGTGCGTGTTTGCGCCAGGAGTGAGTCCTGGCTTCAACAACAGTCTTGACAAGGTGGCGTTACGCAGACCTTAAACCTGTGATGCGATGCAAAACTACGCAAGCCTGACTCCTGGAGCATCTCATTGTGGCACCAGACCATGGCTACGGCGTGCACTCCTCATGAAGTTGCGCCGGCGCTGCTGTTATGGGTGCACTGTCGCACAGCTGGAATCCTGGCTGCGGGACTAATCCAGGGTCGTCAGCCGCATTGCCTGCATCCCCTCTGCTACGAGCTGCGGAGCTCGCCAGCTGCTCTTGACCACTCAAGGACTGTGGCCAGCGCTCATGAGCGGTGTAAGCCCGGGCATATCAGATGCACTGTGAAATTCACAGTGCTTGAACAGCAACCGTTTGCCTGAGAATGGAAGCACGTTACAGACGCTCCTGGGCAGGGCGAAAGAAATAGACCGAACCAAGGTGTGATGGAAATGCTAGCCGTGCCTATAAGCAGAATCGTCCCTGTTGGCCTGCAGAGGTTGGGAGCAAGGTAACCGCTGGAGGGGGCAATGCAGCGCACTGCACAAAGCACGAGTTTATGAGAAAGTTTGGCGTGGAGATTGAGGCGCTGCCAGGAGAGGGAAGTGAAACCGACAGCAGTGCTCGCTGCATGCATGGCTAGGAAAGTGGAGGGTGATCCCAGGTAAAGGAAGGCGTTAGTGTAGCGGGTGCTGGCCAGTGGCGTGGGTTTGCCATAAAGACAAGGCGTTCCAAGATTTTAGGATCAGCCTCATTCCACGTCAGCGCAGGCCGCAATGTTGGCGAGTCAGATTGGCAAGGGGCATGCAAAGGCATAGAGGTTGTGGGTGTTGCAAGGCCAACACAAACAACAACAGGCAGGTCACACATGCAGCAAAGCTGGATTCTCAGGTGTTTGCAAATTGTATCCTAGCATGCAGCCACCGCCTTGCGCACTGTCTGGTCAGGACAACAGAGGCGCGATGAGATGCGCGCCAACGCCGCTGCGGCCTTGGCGGCGATAGATGGCGGCGGCCAGCTCAGACTTGGGGGCGGCGGGGCCTGCGGTGCAGCGCTTGGCCGCCTTGGCCACGCTGGGAGCCTTGGGTGCCTTGGGGGTGGGCGCGGCCCCGCGCAGCAGAGGGCTCGCAATCTTACTGGCCAGCTGGAGTTTCTTTGCGTTGTCACCAGGGGCATCTGGGACATCTGCAGGCTTGGCCGCGACAGGCTGGGGGTGGTCGGTTTTTTTGACGACGGTCACCAGCACTGCGGCGTCGTCCTCGGAGGGCTGGCTGAAACTGGGGACGGCGTCCAAGCAGCATGCGTAGGGGCGGCCAATGTCGGCCAGGTTGACAAGCGACGGCCACGACTGCACTGACGCGAAAGATTGGACGATGCTGGACGCGGAGGCGTACTCTGAGGTGATGTCGCTGCAGGAGTCGGCAGGCGTGCTGCCGCGGCAGGCCTTCCTGGTGAGGGCTGCCGCCATCCGACCCTTGAAGGCCGTGCGGAGGGCAGACGCCTTGGTGGCAACAGCGGTGGCAGTGAGGGGCGCCGTGACGGCGTTTCCCGCCGCGGCACACCTCTTGATGTCAGTGGTGGTGCTGTTGGACCAGCGGGCCGTGGGCGCCTTGGAGCGGCTGCTGCTAGGGGCCCCAATGGCCTTGGAGCTTGCACTGGCCATATGGGGCTCAGGCGTGGGCTTGGAAGTGATGGCGGCCTTGGTGCCGACGGTGGGGGCCGACGCTAACAGAGATCTGGGCAGCTTCCCCATCGTCATGTTGGACAGGGAAAAGAGGGCGCGCGCCGCACGTCCAGCTCCCTTGAGCCATTCGGGCTTGACAAACGTGCCAGCGGCGGCGGCACTGCGCACTGCATCGCAGGTGGCGGCAGCGCCGGGCTGTGCTGCGGGCAGGGGCTCGGCGGCCTCTGCAATGGCGGCTCCCGTCGTCCAGCTCTGTGGGTGGTTGCCGGCGTCCTTGCGGCCCTTCTTGAGGGCGGAGAGCATGGTGGCGGAGGAGGCCTGCAGGGCTTCAAGGAGAGCGACAACATGCGCCATCATCTGTGTTTAGGGGAGAAGAGGAGCGGGGCGGAGGGGCACGGGATGGGCACGGGCGTGGTGTGGTGCAGTCCAGCAGAATGGAACACCAGCAAAGGGGCCCTGGCAGCGGCCACAGCAGAGCCGCCGGCAACCATGTGTGCCATCAGACCAACCCAAGCTCCATGATTCATGCTTGGCTGCACGAACAGAGCGTCTCACCGCAATGCCCTTTAGCGCCATTGTGCGTGGCGGCGGTGGCTGCCGTGCGCAAGCGGTACCGCACAGCAACGCGCAAGGGTGTGCAGGTCATTCAGCGCCGTGTTGATGAGGGATCGCACCAAACATTCCGTTGCATGACACATGTACAAAAAAACCATCTCACACATGCACGTGTGAGGCAGGCGCTCCCGCGAGGGGGGGCAGTTTCGCGAATGCATAGCTTTTGCCGTAGGTCCAACCAGAGACCAGCTTGCAGCCAGGATGACCTCCGTACCTGATTATGAGTAGCTTAAGATGAGATGACATGCTCGCGCTAAGCGCAGGGCGTCCGATTCCGTCTCCAGTGCCGGAGGGTTGCTGTGGCCCCTGTCCGGGCTTGAAAAGGCACAGTAGCGCGTAACAAAATTAAACAGTACGATATATAAGTTCTTTATGAACGTATCAGGCCACTTGACGACCATAAGGGGGTGCAACAATGTGGATGTGCCCCGAGGACTGCCAGTGCCGGCCGAGCTTGTAGTCAGGCACCCCAGTCTGAGCCCACCTGCAACCTGCCCCTTCAAATTCCAGAGCTTCAGCTGCGTAAAATGCACGGCAGGCCTGCACGTCACTACTACTAATCCGGACCCCGAGCAGCAGCAATCGTCAGTGGCACAATGGAGACAGCGAGTGCACCACTGCTGCAACAACTTGCAGGGGCTGGCATTGGGAAGATAGGGAGCTCCCTGACACCTCGCCGGAAAGTTGTTGGGGACCCAAATTGTATCTAATCCAGGAGAGGAAAGGATGCTGGCTGTATTGTCTGAGGTGATGCTGTCGCCTCCGCCACCGACCGTTGATGCCGCAGCTTCTGCTGCTGCTGTTGCTGCTTCTGTTTCTGCTGCTGCTGCTGCTGCTGCTGCTGCTGCTGCTGCTGCTGCTGCCGTGGCGTGTGTGCACAGGCTTCCTGCTGATTCATGTTTCTGTTTTGCACCAAGTTGTCCCATTGTGTTTTGCTCTTGTGCCTGGGGGTGATCAAACCAGCGACAGTCTATCAGCAGCGTGCGCTAGGCGCCTGGCACCGACAGCTTTGAGAGCCGGGGGGTGTGGCGGGCCCGCTGGTACGAAGATTGGGAGCGCCATGTGTCAAACTGCTGTTGAAGGTTGATTTTCTTGATCTGTTTACCAGGGCCTTTGCTGCTTGCGTTGCGGGGCCGCCCACACCCATGAACCCACAACGCATTTTGCATGATTCGCCAGCGAGGGCGCAACTTGCACCCCTGCACTCATCGATGCGTGGCTGCCCTGCGCCATGCCCCAGGCGACGCCTCGACTTGTGACTGTCGTGCATTTCCCAACACTTTTTATTTACCCCCTATTTTTGAGGGCAAGTGCTGCGCAGCATCCATGGTGCTGCCAGGCTGACTGCAGTGCTTGCGCATCTGACAATCCCCTACTCCCAGATTGAACAGGCGTCAACGACAGACAGCGAGACAACTCACCGACCTCACATGCGCCTGCAGACTTGTAACGGACGGGCCCCACACGCTGATGCGTCCGCGTTTTGAGGGTTTGCGGCACCGAGGCCTGGTGGTGGCCTGGCATTTTCCTCAGTCAGCTTTGTTTAAGGCACGCAGGTCTCCCCTTGATTGGCGCGGTGGCGGCCAGAGCTGGCGTATGCTGAGAGAAGTGTGCTTGATTGATACAAACGCGCTGCCGAGCTGACCCTTGCAAACTCAGCACACGCTCTCCGGCATTGAAGCCCTTCGCTCCACAGCATGCACAGTGGCCAGCAAGAGCATGCACAGCAGTAGTCCGCTCGTTCAAGACAACTCAGTTGCATGCGCAATGGACAACATCGATTTCATGCAATGACTACACAATCGGATGCCTGGTGCCTATTGAGTCGGCATTACACCATAAAACAGATGGCGGAATGGGCATCAGGCAGAAGCAAAAGCGCAGCAGGCGCACAGTTGACACTGCTCACCCACCCTTCCCATGCCGCGCATCACTTCTGCCCAGAGTTTAGCAAGACGTGACTTTCTTCTGCCGCAGGCTGGCACTCCCTTCCACCTGATTTGCAGACACGCTCACGAGACCAGACTCTCATTGTTGTAGATCAACGCGCGTGCTCCTGTGCTTGTCTTGTGCGCTTGTTTCGCCTCATGAATTCGTCTTTCTTCCGTGGTCACGGGCCGAGCTTGGTCTGACCTCCACCCCAGCACTGCCATCACCTGGAGGGCCCCAGCTCCCACTAGACGCAGTGTCGGGCTCCAGATGGCCTTCTGGAGGGTGGCGGGCTTCGCTCAGCCGTCTCCCATTGAGGTGGGTGTGGTGAGCAGCGTAGCTTTGAGTAGTTGCAGACCTGCAGCTGATCTGGGTGTCCCTTCATGGTGCTGTGCCCACAGCAAATTCTTGACAAGGAGGAGTACACACTGGAGGAGTTGTTAGACGAAGATGACATTATTCAGGAGTGCAAGTCTCTCAACGGGCGCCTTATTGCGTTGTGAGCACCAGTGGCGCCTCATCGCGCTGTACTGCTGTGTTTGTGCTGCTGCGGCAAGAAAGCCCAACTCATGGGCAGCAGCGGTGCAAAGCGGGATCTTGTCAACACAACAACAAACGGTGCTGCGGGGCTGGTGTTGCAGCGAGGCCAGCATTTGCTGCCAACGTGTCCGGCGAGTCAGGCGGTCCCCCCTCTCACGGCGTTGTCCTCAGCCGCCGCCTCCTTGCTCTCCCCTGCGCGCAGCCTGCGGGAAAAGGAGGTTGTGGAGCAGCTGCTGCGGTGCGCGGTTGGGGGCTACCAATGTGCTGTTCAGCAGGGGCCAGCCGTGAGGGCAGCCAACGTCACACAGCGCGGGGACTGCGCATGGGACGGAGCGCAGGCACTTCCATCGTCTACCTTTTCAGTCGAAGGCGCCCCATGCATGTATGCCAGTGCAGTGACTGCGTTTTTCCCAGTGCTATGGCGGGAAAAAGTGTCCACAAATGCCCGATTGATTGCACATGCCTGCAGGTACCTAGTGCAGCCGCCCAGCGACCCAGATGACCCGAAGAAGCAGTACAAGTGAGCCATCGGGCACGGTAGATCGGGGGATGCGCAAGCGGACGGCCTCTCAAACGTCAGCTGCCGCGGCTAGCGTCGCAGCAGGGGAATGCAATGGCAAGCAGCAGCCCCAACACGGCGCGTAGCAATCCCGCGGCTGCCCGTTAACGCCCCGCCCTGCCGTGCGCTCCAGCCTGAGCCCACTCCCGTGTGGCCCCCGCGCCCTTCCCCCCTTTTACCCCGCCAGGTACCCCTTCACCGCGTGCGAGGTGTTCTGCTGCGAGGTGGAGGCCGTTTTCAACACGCTGCTCGAGGACGAGGCGCTGCTGGGCCTGCTCTTCTCGCTGGTGGACGCCGAGCCGCCGCTCAGCTGCAAGGCCGCCGGCTACTTCGGCCGCGTCGTGGGGCAGCTGCTGGTGCGCAAGCCCAACGAGATGATGCAGTACCTGTCGAACCACGACGAGCTGCTGGGCAAGCTGGTGCGCCACCTCGACGTGACGTCAATCGCTGACGTCATCAAGCGGCTCGCCGGCGCCGACGACCAGAGCGCGATGGTGTTCATGCCGATGCACACGCAGTGGCTGGTGGAGACGCCGCTGCTCGACATGCTGCTGGAGCGCCTCGGCCCCGGCTGGCCGGGCGACGCAGTGACCAACGCGGCCGACATCCTCACGGCGATCGCGCACACGCAGCCGAGCGCGCTGTCGTCCAAACTGATGCAGCCGGTCAGCGTCGCGGCGCTGCTGCAGCGCGCGCTCGAGCCCGGCGGCAAGGTTTTGGTCCCGGCGCTGGAGGTCTGCGGCGCGCTGCTAGAGCCGCGCAACGGCGGGCCCGGCGCCGACGCGTACGCCGGCGCAGGCTCCGCCGCCGGCAGCAGCGGCGGCAGCAGCAGCGGCGACGCCCCCGGCAGCGGCGGCGGCGCGTCGGCGGCGGCGGCGGCGTTCTCGGCAGCAAAGCCGCGCGTCGACGCACTCAGCGCCATGCTCGTCTACCTGCCGCAGCTCGTCGCCTTCCTGGCCACGCCCGGGGACGCATCCGCAGTCCAGGAGACCACCTACGGCCTCCTGTCGCCGCCGCTGGGCCGCGCGCGGCTCAAGGTCCTCGAGCTGCTGGCGGTGCTGCTGCACGTGGGCGACGAGGGCGTGGAGGCGGCGCTCGTCGCGTCGGGGGCGCTGGCGCTCGCGATGGACCTCTTCGCGCGGTACCCCTTCAACAACTTGCTGCACCACCGCGTCTACCGCATGTTCCATGGGCTGCTGGTCCAGGGCGGCGCCCAGATCGTGCAGCACGCGCTCGCCACGTGCCGGCTCGCGGCGTGGCTCGCCGGCCTGCCGGCCGAGGTGGAGCCGGCGCCGCGGCCGGGCTTGGCGCCGCGCAGGGCGCCGCTGCGCGCGGGATACCTCGGGCACGTCACGCGGATAGGGAACCTGCTGTTGGAGGTGGCGGCGGCGCGGCAGCCCGTCTCCGACGCGCTCGCGGGCGACGAGGCCTGGGCCAGCTTTCTGTCGGGCGACCTGCAGCGGCGCAACGAGGTGGAGGACACGGGGTGCTGGGAGTGCGGGCGGCCGACGTGCGCGGAGATGGGGGACCTCGGCAGCGACGGCGACGAGTTCCAGGTGGGCGGCACGGACGGCTGTGCTGCGCAGGGGGATTGGGCAGGGGCAGCGCTCCCTCTTGACGTGTGCTGGTCTGCAGGGGCCTGCCTGCGGCAGCGTGGCGGCTCGCGCCGTGCCGTGGTGGCGTTGCGACGCTTATTATATTGCCTTCACCCCGTCACTGCCATCGGATGCCCCGCAACCGCCCCCCTCCAGCCGGACATGGACCTGGAGCAGATGCAGGGCATGCAGCCAACGCTCTACCACCGCTACGGCGTGCTGGACGATGACGGCGACGACGAGGAGGAGGAGGAAGCCCCGGGCACCTCTGCGGGCGCGTCGGAGGGCGCGGCGGCCGCGGGCTACGAGGGGGGCGGTGGTGACGCGCGTGCATATGGGACCATGCTGGCGGCAGCTATGCAGCATGTGGACCTCAGTGATAGTGGGGGCGGGGGCCTTGAGGGCGGGGGCGGCGGCGGCGGCGGCGGCGGCGAGGAGGAGGCGGATGAGGCGGTGGTGCTTGGGGAGGTGCGGGAGCGCGAGGTCGAGGCGCCCTCCAGCGGCGGGGCGGGGGCAGGGCAGGGCACCGGCAGCTGGAGCTTGCTGGCGCACCCAGGTGGGGTAATGAGGGCTTCAGCAGCCGGGGCTAGCTCCTTGCGTGTGTGTTTGTGGGAGGGACAAGGAGCATCCACGTAGCCTGCCGTGCTTTGCTTCGGGCAGGAAAACCATGTGTGTGGGGTTCAGCGCCCGATGCCACTGCGCACAGTATTTTTGCCACGCATGACTCCTAAATACGTGCATGTGCTGGTGAATGACTGTGCTACATCAACAAGGGGACCTCTTTTGCCGCCAGGCGGCTGCCAATCCGCATTGGCGGTCTTTTCCGCCCCAATATTCTCTGGCAGCACCCAAATCCCTCCTGCGGGTGGTCTCGCCCCTGCACCCCGGCGGTGCACCTGGGCGCCAGGACGGGCCGCACATGCACCACTTTCACGCCATTACGCACGCTCACGGCTGGCATGCTGCAGGCGCGTTGGGTTCGCCCGTGGCTGCTGATGTCAGCGGCGGGCGTAGCATGGAGGACGACGCAGTGCTGCTGACCACCAGCGACGACGAGGACGGCGCGTCGGCCAGCGGCAGCGAAAGCCCCGGCCGCAGCGAGGCGCCGCCTGGCAGCGCGCCGCTGCTTGTTGAGTCTGCAGCCAGCAGTGGCGGGAGCGAAAGCGTCGACGCCGTGGCGGCGTCGCCGCCCAGCGATGATTTGGTGCTGGTGGAGCCGCCCAGTGATGACGCTGGGGCTGCGGCGCCGGTAGAGGCGGGTGATACTGGAGCCGCAAGTGCCTCAGTAGAGGGCTCTGCAGCACGGCCAGTGACGGACACTGCAGCATGCCCGCTCGCAGCCTTGCAACCGCCGGCTGCTGGCGCAAACAGCGACGGGCAACACGCCATGAACGGCGGCGCAGAATTGGATGTTGGAGCGGCGCCTGCGGCTGTCGGTGTGGCCAGCGCAGCCGGCGGCAGCATTGGCGTGGGCAGCGAACCTGGCTTCAAAGAGCACGCTGCATGGGAGCGGGCCCCGTTGCCAGTGCAGGTGCCAGAACATGCGTGACGTCGGCACGTGCATACAACCGCATGACGGGGCGCTGAGATGCACCCGGAGCAAACCCTTGTGTGCTGTTGGCTGGAGGTCTTCAGGCCTCCGCTGTTGTGTGTGCGATCAGCGTCACATAGACCACGCTCTTAGCGTTGAGGTCACTGCTGACATTCTTCAAATCATGGCGGCATTCCTTCCGCGTGCCCCGCGGCCGCGCACATGTGAGGCGCTGCTCTCCACTTCTGTACACCATGCGCTCAACGCCACACGTGCATGGCCCATGCGCACCGCCTTCTGTTTTGTTACCACCAAGCGTTTCAACATGCCCATCGCATGCGTTTTGGCCAGCATGTGTGGACACGCCAGGAGTGGCCCAGCCTTCGAGGCATCATGATTAGACACTCATGCTTGCAGGTTTAGAAGTCCAGTCTATTCGTACAGCCTACGGTAGCATGCATGCAGCACGCTACCATGCTCAAGAGTCGGCGGCTGTTGATGCACACAGCGGCGCACTGTACCCTAGGGGTCGGGTTAGTGGTGCGCTGGTTGCCCATGCAGCGTCGTCGCAGTGCGTGCGTCGCAGTAGTGACAACCGTCCTGGCATACGTGTGTATGCTTCAAGGTCATGGATGTAAGCATACATTCGTTTTGCTTGAGAATGGTCAGAGCCGGGGGTCAATGATCATCCCGTCGCCCCCAGATCACAAATGACGAGGTGGCGGGAACGCTTGAATAGAAGTATTCAAGATTTATAAAAGTCGTTGCAACATGGACGACCGGGGCGGCGATCCGCGGGTCCGATTCATCAGGAGCACCGCGGAGATATGCTTGGGCGCGGACGGCTCGCTGTTCGATATATTGATCGCGGACCAAGGGCCTTATGGCCGGCTACGATCGTTTTTGGATGGAGGTGAGCCCTGCACCACCGTTGGACAGCTGCTGCGGCGCTGGAACCGAGTTGCACACCAGCCGCTTGTGCAAGCGTGAGTCGCCAAACAGCACTACTCTCCATCACGCAGGGGCCCCGGCTATGCTGCTGGTCCTGCATAATTTGCACGATGCGGCCGCAACGTCCAGGTGGGAGGTGGGCGTTATGAAGCGTTGTTGCCAGCTGACGACTGCTGCGTCCGCGATGGCACGAAGCAATACAGTACGTGACGCATGCACGGGTGCCAACACGCATGCGGCAAACAAAACACTCCTCCTCAGGCCGGCTATAAGCGCAGCAGCAAGTGGGCAGTCCGAAGCGTCCGCGGCTCCGGATGGTGCTGCGGAAGCGCAGGATCCCGGCACAGATGCTGATTTGGCATCAGACACACGAGATGGGGACCAGCAGCAGCAGCAGCTGCAGCAACAGCAAAGGCTTCAAGAGGGCAGCAGGGGCGGGTCCAACGACCAGGAGCCCTTCGGCGCAGACAAGGAGCGTCCACGCTCGGGTTCCGAGCAGGCCGCAGGTGCAGATGAGCAGCATGGTCATGCAGATGCTACCGGCAGCAGGATGGACTCCGATGGGGGCTCCGCGGCCGCAGCTCATGCACCCACTGACGTGCAGCTGTCGGGGCTCAGGCAGGAGCTGTTGCTGTTTCTGGAGCCCGTGCCTGAGCACCTGGCTGGCTGCAGGTGGGGTGTGGACCCGGAGTCATGCATGGCTGCATGTGTACTTGCCAACTCCGTCTGGCTCGCTGGCAGCAAAGCGCATATGCACAAACCCTGCTCACTCCCCCCTTGCGATGTCCGCTTACCCCCCATGCAGAACGTTCTACTGCTTGCATGGCAGCCCGGGGCCTGTTGACCCTGAGCACCCCGAGCAGCAGTTGGAATGTGGCGTCCTGGCTTCAGGGCCGTCCCTGCGCTCCTTGGAGCAGGTAAGTAGGGCCCCGCATGACCACGATGGAGGATATCTCTCCTACTGGGCTGTTCGTTTTGAACACCCAAGTACCAACTGCTGATATCGATGGTGAAGCATGCGTGGAATTGAACCGACACCTTATCCACGCTGCCCCTCCACCTGCCGCAACCCCACTGGGCACACCCCTCCCCCAGCTGCTGGCCGACGTGTACCTGCCACTCCTAGTGCAGCAGGCCGCCGACGACGCACGCGCCCCCGGCGGCGCCGCCGTGTCCGCGGCCGTGGCCGCCGCCCTCGGCGCCGTGGGTGGCGGCGGCGGCGGCCGCGAGCTGCTGGCGGCGATGCAGAAGTACCTGGGGCAGGTCAGCCAGGCGCTGCAGCACCTGCACGGGGACGTGGCTCTTGAGATTCCCGAGCTGCGCATCGCGGGGGTGCAGGCCGCGGCGGCCGAGCCGGACGTGGTCGAGGCGCTGGAGGAGGCGGCGGCCGGCTGGAGCGCGGCGCTGGCAGCCCTGATGCAGGCCGAGGGCGACAAGCGGCCCGGCGGCAAGGGGCCAATGGCGGAGGTCGAGTTCTGGCGCGCGCGCAGCGCGGTGCTGAGCGGCGTCAGCGAGCAGCTGGCGCTGCCGAGGGCGCAGGAGATGCTGGCGGTGCTGGAGGCGGGCAGCGAGGACCGGCAGCTGCTGGCGGCGCTGAAGGGGCAGATGGCTGAGCTGGAGAAGTTGGCCACAGAGGTGGGCGATGGGCCGGGCGCTGCCGGATCTGGAGCAAGATGTTTGGCGCTGAATGCGTGCTCGCATGTGTGGGCACCCATGTGTGGGCGTGCACGCGTGCGTGCATGCAAAGGAGCGTCTGTGCTTGCTTGCGCTTGATGTTGCTTGGATGCTCCGCCACCTGCCACCTGCTCCGCGCATGCGCAGACAGCAGCATCCAGTGCTGATGTGCATGGGCCGATTGTGCACCTGCACCCCTGCTGTCCAGGCGCGCGACAACGTCAAGTTTCTCAGCACCCTGGAGCGGCACTTCAAGGCCATCAGCTCGGGGCCGCTGCCGGCCATCGCCGACTGCCTGCTGCCGCTGATGAGCGCGCTGCGGATGGTCTGGATCATGTCGCGCCACTATGGTGTGCTTGACAGCTGCGGGGGCACGGCTGGGTGGAGGCAGCTCAACCCATTCTCGACGCACGGCAGTAGCACTGGACTGGTGGTCAAATCTATCCG
Organism: Monoraphidium neglectum; assembly: GCF_000611645.1. Lineage (NCBI taxonomy): Eukaryota > Viridiplantae > Chlorophyta > Chlorophyceae > Sphaeropleales > Selenastraceae > Monoraphidium > Monoraphidium neglectum. The sequence goes on along the minus strand of NW_014013292.1, from coordinate 12,800 downwards.
TTGGTCTCAAGCATGCCTCTACCCCGTGTCTGATGGCCCCTGCCGTTTTACGCTGTGTTTCAGGGGATGACGAGCGGATGGGCGCTCTGCTGGGCCGCATCGGGCGCGAGATCGGCGACCGTGTGGAGGGCGCCATCGCGCTGCACGCGCTGTTCACCATGCCTGCCGCGGAGGCCGGGGAGCTGCTGCGAACCAGCAAGGCGCTGCTGGAGCAATGGCACTCCACCTACATGCAGGTGAGCAGGGGTGAAGCTGCGCGAGGTGGACGCTCTTGGCTGCATGTCAGCAGGCTGTAACTGCACGCGTGACAACACACATGCAAGCACATATACCCAACAATTGAGCGCACATACACACGTTGCAAAAGCACACACACACACACACACACACACACACACACACACACACACACACACACACACACACACACACACACACACACACACAC
>NW_014013292.1:0-11973 GCF_000611645.1 Monoraphidium neglectum | reverse complement strand
CACACACACACACACACACACACACACACACACACACACACACACACACACACACAAACACACACACGCACGCACGCACGCACGCACACGCACGCACGCACGCACGCACGTGGGAGCCCCCCCCCCCACACACACACACACGAGCGCGCGCTCTTGAGCATGCACACGCGTGCACGCTCACCGTTGCGCGCAAAAGGCAGTCTTCACCCACCAGCTCCCCTGCTCACCACACCCAGGTCCGCGAGAAGATCGAGCTGAGCGGCCGCGACGCACGCTGGGAGTTCCTCAAGGGCCCTCTGTTTGGCCGCACAAACTACATGGCGGAGATCTGCGGTGCCCTGGCGGAGATGGTGGAGGTGGTGGACGACTTCTTCAAATTCCTGGGGCCGGAGCTGAAGGCAGTCACAGGTCGGTTGACCGCGTGTTGACCGAGTCCTGGATGTGAAATCCACGCTGCTCGCAAGGGCTGCATGGGTTTGGAAATGTCCAACTTCAAGCCTAGTTTCAGCTGCCAGCATTCTAGCGGCCTTTTCTTGCATGTATTGCCGCCCTCAAAATTGGGGCCAACCACCCCGCGCCAACCAAGGGGACACGAAGGGCATCGATGATGTCATCGAGCGCGTTCAGCTGATGGTGGAACCCGTTGAGACGGCGCTGTTCAACGTGTTTGACATCGCCCACGCAAGTCAATGGCGCGCGCTGCGGCAGCGGTTTTACCAGGACAACGAGGAGGTCAAGGCCGCCACGGTGGGCAGGGCAAGGGACGTGGAGAGCAGATGTGGATCAAAGCTGATCCACATCTGATCCTGCTGAGGCTGTGCGATTTGATTGGGAGAGCAGGGTGCCAATTAACTCGTGTCAGTCAGGAACGTCGTTTGCTCAAGAGTGCGCTGCAACCTTCGCAATGGGGGTCGGCTGCTGTTTGATGAGCTAGAGGCTTGCGGCTTCCGCAAGAAGTCTTGACACTCTGACGTATTGCGGCCCGCACTCCCCCCCTCCTTGCAGCGCGAGCTGATTGACACCAGCTTCCGCAAGCTGCGCAGCGCAGAGGGCGCCTTCGAGCTGCTGTCCAACTTCCGCAGCATCGAGAGTCGCGGCGCGATCCAGCAGCAGATGATGAACAAGCTGGTGGATATTCTGGAGCAGTTCCACAGGGAGATCGGCGCAGCGCAGGTGAGAGGCCGGGCAGCCAAGTGCATGGATCTAGCAGGGCTCGTTCCACTGCCGTTAGCCGCATGCGACAGGTGCGTGTGCCACGCACGCTTGGGTGGCAGGGGTGAGGGCAACGGGGGTTTGTGTTGGGGAAGTGGTGGTCGGCGGGTGTTGGCATCAAACGGCAAGAGGATGAGGATGCGATTTGATGTGAGGGGGGAGCAGTGAGGCAAGTGCTTGTCTGAGAGCAATATTTTCCCACCATGTTAACCCCATTGTGCAGGAGGTGTTTGAGCGGTGCAAGGCCAACCCTCCCGTGCCCCGCAACCAGCCGCCAGTGGCAGGTGGAAGGGCGACATGCCGTGCTGCTGCCTCATCTGCTTCCAGGGTCGTGTCCATGCTGCTTAGCCATCGGTCGCTCCCTCGTTCGTTTGAGCCCTACATACGTGTAGTGATAGACAACAATTGGGCGGGATTTTGAGCATTCTCTGTGCGAAACATACACCACCTCCCTCAGGCGCCATACAGTGGAGCCACCTGCTCCTGACCCGTGTCAAGCAGACCATGGCCAAGCTGCAAGTTGCGGAGCCGGACGGCGCTTGGTGCGAGCACACAGTTGGGCAACAGGTGCGTGCGAGGCAGCTAGGAAAGGGTGGCTGGTCAAAACTGGTGACACAACATAGACCCAACAAAGGCATGCCGTTTACACGTGTGCATGCTTGCGCTGCATTTACAAGCATTGAGACCGGCCCCGCCTCTCGCTTCAGGTGCATGACGGCTACACGGCCCTGGCGCGCTGCGTGATGCGCTTCGAGAAGGCCACCTTTGCCGCCTGGCACGACGGAGCCGACGCTGTGGCCATGGCCCACCTGAAGCAGCCCATCCTGGTCAAGGACCCAGCCACAGGTGATCCAGGCGCTGCGACCTGGGGTTGACTCCTGCCACAAAGTCAACAGGACTTCCGTTATGCCAAGCGGCGCAGGGCGATCTGATGAGGGATCACTCCAACATGCGTAATCAAGGCAGACTTGTTCGGAGTGTAAAGTACCCCGATTGTCCATTGCTCCTCCTGTGCAGGCCACGTGACGGTCAACTTCCACCCTGACCTGCACCAGCTTATGCTGGAGGCTCGATACCTCGACAGGCAGCGCTTCCCCATACCGCCGATCGCGCTCCAGGTCGGCCGCTGGCGGCCGAATGCATGCCTTCTGGGAGCCTGTAATGAGCGCCGCAAATTGGGCGCCCTGGTGTCAGGTAGCTTTGTAGCCTTGCCACGACCTTGCTGCCCCGAGCTTGCCGCCCACCACCCGCAGCCCGCATCGCCGAAGCACCCCGCGCCGTGCTCCCTGCTCACCCACCACCGCAGGTGGCGCTGCAGGAGGAGGAATACCGCCGGTGGACAGAGGCCCTCGAGGGGCTGCTGGAGGAGTATGACAAGGTGGGGGATGATGGATTAGGAATTGCATAAGAATTGTTACAGTGATGATATGATGACAAGGTGGACGAGGGCGGCTGCGCTTCGCACAGCCAGCGTAGCCCCCCGCCTGGCCGCCCGCGACGAGGGCCCCGCGTCTCGTGAACTCGCCAAGGCGGCGCTGCACTCGAGACACGCTCTCACGTGTGGGTGGGGTGGGGGCCCCTGCCGGGCCCCACTGTGTGTGCGGCAGGTGGTCGGCGCCCTCAGCGACGCAGAGCGCGATCTCTTGTCAGCCAAGCTCGCCGCCCTGGCGCATGGCCTGGAGCCCGGGCTCGTCCGCCTCAACTGGAACAGTCGCGGCATTGACGACTTTGTGGGCAAGGCGGGCGCGGCGGTGCACGAGTTCCGGGGCGTCGTCAACCAGGTGGGGGTGGGGCCGGCCGCGCTTTACGAATCAGGCGCATCGGAACCGAGGGTTGGGGGGCCGGGGCTGCACGGCACAGGGGACCAGAATAGTTAGGGGTTTTGGAGGCTGGGCTTTGTTTAAGCAACGTGGGACCCAGGGTCCGGCTACACACGCAGGTGGGGGTGCACAAAATCAGCGATGTCCCGTGCACCCTTGAATCCTCCCCCCTCAGGTGTCCAAGAACGCAGCAATCCTGGAGAAGGCCGTGGGGGCAATCGCGTCCACCCAGCTGGTGGCGGAGGTGCCCCAAGGTACCGCACAGCAACCGCCTGCCGCGCTGCCCCAAGCAAGCTCCTGCTCGAGGCAACGTGCCGCGTGCTTGGGGGCGTGGCTGCCGTATAATTCCCTGTGGCAGGTTGTACCCATGTGGCGCGTGCGGAATGGTGCGACACCCTTCTTTTGCAGGGTCTGAGGTGCCTGAGCTACAGGAGTTTTACGAGGGCATGGAGCAGGCGCGATCGGCAGTGGTGGAGGTGGCCGTCAAGAAGTACCGCTCCCTCACACCCATCCTCTGCAAGGTGCGTGCGCCTGCTAGTGAGCTGGTGGGGTATGATGGAGTGTGTGACTGTGCGTGAGGGGTCGGGGAGGATGTGAATTTGCACACGCGCGTATGTGTTTGTGTGTGTGTGTATGAATTGTGCGTGCATGTGTGCGTGCCGTGTGTGCATGTGTGGGTGCGTGGGGGCGCGCATTCTATCTCTCTCCCCCTCCCCATTCCTATGTACCTCACAGATCCTGGGTGACTTGGCTTTGCGAATAGAAGGCTGTGCTGTGTGTGCTGTGACAGTCGATGCGCCGGCATGCTCTGTGCTGGAATGATTGCCCCTCAGTGCCTATCACACCCCTTTTTTTGTCCCCCCATACCCTTTGCAGTTGGAGGAGCTGGTGGCTGGCACCAACAACGGCCGCTCCCCCCAGCTGGCGGGCTACTACAGCTTCTGGGAGCAGGCCGTTTTCAACGCCCTGGCCGTCATGCTGCTGCGCGGCCTCGACCGCCTGCACACAATGTTTGGGCCAGCTGCCAAGCAGCCCCTCTTCAGGGTGAGCCCGGCTTGCCGCGCCCTCACTCCCCCTTGATCACAGCAAGCGCCGTTCCCTCCGCTCCGGCAAGCACCTTGGGAGGGAGCTGCGGAGGCAGCCTCGCAGACCCAGTTGCACTATTTGGTAGTGCTGAGCCCCATAAACCAAGGCATCAATGCGTGCCACGCCGCATCGTGCTTACAGCTCAAGACGTCGCTCCAGAACGCCGAGGTGGTGGTGCAGCCGCCAGTCAAGGAGACCACAAAGCTGCTCACCAGCTACGTCAAGAACGTCGCAGAGAGCTGCAGGTGCGGGCGGCGGCGGCAGGTTTTGCAACCTTGTGCAAAAACGTCGCCCACAGCATAGTGCTCCCCTTCATTGGCCGCCGGCCTCGAGGCGCCTCGTTGCCCTGCCGCACCGTTTTCCGCCGCCCGCCGCGTCGCAGGGAGTTTGTGCGCTGGATGGACGGCACGTGCGTCGAGATGCCGGACCAGCGGCCGCAGGGCGAGACGGAGGGCGAGCCGTTGGTGATGACGTACAACACGGAGGTGCTGCGCATCCAGCAGGTGTGCTTTGCTGCACGAACCAGACGCACTGGGAACACCGCATCCGTGCGACTGCGCCAGCGGACGGGGCAGCAGGCGTCCCTGTGCCTTGGACCGCCGCCGCTGCGAGCACGGTGCTCCCACGTCGCTTCAGTGCCCGATCGCCATGCTGCGCGGTCCATACCTTTGGGTGCGGCCTGTATCTGGCCATGTATGCACCTGAACGCCGTGCATGCACCTGAATACGTGCGCGCACGCAGGTGATGGCGTCTGCGGTGCAGGTGCACCAGGACATCACCAAGTCCGGCCAGCGCATCTCCCGCCACCTGGAGGCGTGGCGCCGCTGGGGCGACATCTGGAAGACCGACAAGGCCGCGCTGCTGGACAAGTTCAAGGCCAAGGCACCCGGCTGCGCGGCGTTCGTGGAGAAGTTCACGCTGTTCAAAAAGGTGCGGCTCAAGGGGTAGTGGCCAAGGGCGGGCCTGCCGCAAAAGCGCACGCGCATCTGCACGTGCGTTGACGATCGCGGGTGTTTTGGTGGTGTCACGGTTGGCTATGTTTCATGTAGCGAGCAGCCAAGGCAAAGGGGGTGCTCCGCTGACAAGATTGGCTGGATGAAGATCCTGCTGCTCGCACTCTACGATGCATATCCCCGCTGCAGCAAGCTGACTACTTCTGGGAGCAGGCGCGCGACGCCGACATGGGGTTCGTGCGCGTCGCGGGCGCCGCCCTCGGCCTGAGCGTCCACGAGGAGTGCCTGCAGTGGACGCGCGCGCTGGCGGCCGCGATGCGCGAGGTGGACGAGGCGGCGGCGGCGGCGCTGCGGGCCAAGATGGCGGCGATGGACGAGGCGCTGGCGCGGGTGAGAGCGGCGGGAGGCCGGGCTGGGCACAGCCCCCTGCCGTGCTGGGCAAAGCGGGCCCTATTCTGAAGCTGGCAGCGGCAGCAAACGTCCACGTGCCGAAAGGCCACCATCCATCAAGGGGTCACGGGGGCGATGGCCCCTGGCAATGGCGGGGCCTCGGGATCCACATCAGCATCCTATGCTTCCCCCCTTCTGGAGCCATCTAGGCTCATGGGGTTGGACGTTTGAGCGTCGTAATTGCATGATTGTAGATCTGAGGTGGCTGCCATCACACCGATCAAAGTGTGCGTGCACGAAGGCCCCTGAGCACAGCCACGACCCCTGCACCCGGGGCGCGCGCCCCGCCCCGCGCTCCCGTGCCCCGCCAGGACCCCTCGACCCTAGACGAGCTCAAGGAGCTGCTGGGCGTGGTGGCGGCTGTGAGGGGCGAGGGCATGATGATGGAGCTGCGCTGCGCAGACCTGGAGGAGCGCTACCGCACGCGCCTGCTGTTCGCGGTGCGCGGGCTCCGCCAGATCCCTCTGGCCGGGGGCCATCGCCGGGGCAGCGCACCGGCGGGCGCCGGCCTGCAAGAAACAGCGCTGCATGTGGGTTTGCCTCCCGACTCGAGCCATCAGGAGGCAGCGTGTCAACTGCTAGCTGCGAGAGCCGTGTGCGGAGCCGGCAACCGGGTTAAACCCACGCTCGGCCCCAGGTGGGGGAGGCTGCGGCCGCCCAGTGCCGCGCCGACCTGGAGAGCGCCGCCCGCATCGCGGCGGAGTGGCGCGAGCTGTCGCAGCGCGCGGAGCAGCGCGACTGCGAGCTGGACGGCGTCAAGGGGCGCTTCAGCGAGACGACGCGCCACCAGGTCAGCGGTGCGGGGCATGGGGCGCTGGTTTTATGCTGGGACGCATAGGGCAGATTGCGGCTGTCGGCTGGCAGGGGCCTGGAAGTACAGCAAGTTGACCACGCTGGCTGCGTGTGCACAAAGCCCACCCTCTTTCCCGCAAGCGGCGGAGCCATGCGTGGCGTCGCGAGGCGCTCCTCTCACCTACCTCTCTGCTGCGACAGGTGGCCGAGTTCGCGGCAGAGACGCATGCCCTCGCTGAGAAGCTCAAGGCACAGGGCCCCGGAACGCCGGGTGTCGCGCTGGCAGCCGGGCTGGACCTCCTCCGCGCGTTCCAGCAGGTGCGACGGGCACGCAGCGGCGCAACCTCGCACTCCGCGCACCAGGAGCAGCCGCCGCTCGGCCCTTGAGTGGTACACGGTCGGACCCCGGAGCTGTGTTGCGCCGTCCTCGAGCTCACCCTTTATCCGCGGGTACGCGCGGGTTTGCAGGAGGCTGAGGTACTGGCGGCGCGGCGCGAGGCCCTGCGGCTGGCGGAGCAGCTGTTTGACATGGACGTCACCGCCTACCCCGTCCTGGCAGAGGTGCGCCGGGGGCTGATGTCTGGCCTGTTGCTGACGTCCTGCCTGCTCAGCTTCCCGGCGGAAAGCTCTGCTTTGCTGGCTGCACATTTGGTCTTGGGGTTGTGAGGGTGATGATGGGGGTGCGCGATTCAGCTGCGGCACAGTGTGAGTTGACCAGTTTCTATCTGCTATAAGGAGAGCTTGGACAACGGCAGCTCATCCCCTCTCTTTTTGCTGCACATTCCAAAACTGCAGGTGGAGGCCGAGCTGCGGCGGCTGGGGTCCGTGTATGGCATTTATGGGGAGTATGCGGACGCGGTGCGCCAGTACAGCGGGCAGCTGTGGAGCGAGCTGGACGTCGGCCGCATGGTTGACGGCATGCAGGAGGTGGGTCGCCCCTTGCGCAGACTTTGCTGTGGCAATGCCCAAGATTCTCCAGGATCAGCTGGGTTGTCGGTCTACTGTAAGCGCAATCGACCACTTTGGCACGGGGCGGTACATCTTGACAACCACCCAAACCTGCTCCTGACAGGGGTTGTGCTCCAACACTGAAGCCAACCTTACATCGCCGCCGCAGATCGCCGCCAAGCTGGGCCGCCTCCGCGGCGTGCGGGACATGCCCGTGTACGGCCTGGTGGAGTCCGAGGTTGCCGGCTTCCTGGAGAGCCTCCCCCTGATGCGCGAGCTCAAGGGCGACGCGCTGCGACCGCGCCACTGGCGCGCCCTGATGGCGGCGACGGGCCAGGAGTTCGAGATGGACCCGCGCACCTTCACGCTGGGCAACATGTTTGCCATGCAGCTGCACAGGGTGCGTGGCTGCCGCTTCGGCTGTGATTCATGCTTCATGAGGCGGCCGCATCTGATCACGGGTCATTGAAGGACCGGGGGCGCTCACAGCTGGCTAGGGTTTATTGCTAGGGGCCCTGAAATGCTCTGCTGCTCGTGGCTCGGAGGGTTTCAATCATCATTGAACCCGGAATGTTTCGAACCTCCGCCGACTCGGGCCCCGCTGCTGCCCTCCCCGCGCCGCGTCCAGTTTGGCGAGGACGTGGGCCGCATCACGTCTGCGGCCGCAAAGGAGCTGGTGATAGAGACCGAGCTGAAGAAGCTGGGGGACCTCTGGAAGGAGCAGCGCTTCAGCCTCCACAAATACACCAACGTGGGTGCCTAGTTTTCTGCTTGCGCGTGAAGAATCGCGCATCAGCCAAGAGAGTGCCACCTAGCCAGCGCCCCATGGGGTTATGGCGAGCGTCTGCCCTTGGGGCGCTCTGCCAAATCTTGAGCCCTGGTGTTTGCATTCATGCCAATCTCCATGACCACTCTGCAGAATGGCATGGACCGCGGCTGGGTCCTCAAGGGCGTGGACGAGGTGTCGCTGCTGCTGGAGGACATGGGGCTCAACCTGCAGGTGCTGCTGGTTGGGGGGCCAAGGGATCGGGTTTGTTGGGATGGGGTGTCGGGGTCGGGACGAGGCGGGTCTCAGGTCGATTTGTTGCAATCGAGGTTAGGTAAAGCTGCTCTTTAGGCCCAGGGCATCACATAAGCCCTATGCTCGAAGCCTAATTGAGCATGTAGATGCACCGCCCATTCTACCCACCCGGCCACCGCCTGCGGCGCCGCCGGCGCAGTCCATGGTGGCATCTCCATACGTGAGGCCGTTTGCGGAGGAGGTCCGCCAGTGGGAGCAGAAGCTCAGCCTCATCAGCGAGGCCATTGAGGTGAATGGGGCGGCTGTGAGTGCTGACACTGTTCCCCCCTTTGCACCAGGTGTCTGGCTCATCATCCTTTTTCGTGGGCGCACAAGCTTGCAATTGCCTGCATGTTGACTCACGCGCGTGCACGCACAAATGCGTGCGTATGCGCGCACACACACACACACACACACACACACACACACACACACACACACACACACACACATGCACCCCCGACACACACAGGTGTGGATGCTGGTGCAGCGCAAGTGGATGTACCTGGAGTCCATTTTTGTAGGCAGCGATGACATCCGCCACCAGCTACCACAGGAGGCAAAGCGCTTCGACACCATCGACAGGTGAGCCGGCTGGCTCGGGGCCCCGAGATAACAGCCAGCAACATTTCGTGATTTGATGGGCAAGCTGTACATGCCCAAAACAAGGCAGGGCAAGTCTGACAGATCACCTGCCATTCCCAAATCCAGGTCCTGGCTGTCAATCATGAACGACACGGCCAAAAACACTCTGGTGCTCGATGCCTGCAGCACGGACGGCAGGTGCGCGTGATGCAGCTATGTAACCTTTGCAAGCCCCTCTCACTGCGTGCTGCACGATGCTCTGCGTGTATCCCTGCGGTTGCTCCGCACCGCCGCCGCCGCCGAGGAGCTGCGCTCAAAGCTGCCGATAAGCAGACGCCCAAACTGCACCCCCCCCCCAGGCTGGACCAGCTGCGCGCGCTGTCGGAGCAGCTGGAGCTCTGCCAGAAGAGCCTGAGCGACTACCTGGACACCAAGCGCGCCGCCTTCCCGCGCTTCTACTTCATCAGCGACGACGAGCTGCTGGCCGTGCTCGGCACCAGCGACCCCACGAGCGTGCAGGAGCACATGCTGAAGCTCTTTGACAATGCTGCGTGTGAGCTTTGGGACGGGCACGGGGTTGCTGCGCTGGGCTGGGCGATTGTCGTGTGGGTGCCTTTGCAGCTTCCCCTGAAGGCCTAGTGGGTTGCTGACCCTGGCAGCAGCCCACTTGGCTGAGGTGTTGTCCTGCCAAGACCAGACGGCTGAGGCCACTGCCCTGCGCATGCGTGCCTGCCACACAGCCCTCAAGTTTGGGCGCGGCAACAAGAGCGTGGTTGGCATGACGTCATCGGAGGGGGAGTCGTTCGCCTTCAGGAGCGCCGTGGCTGTGGACGGGCCGGTGGAGGTGCGCGCCAAAATGCCATCGTGCTAGGGCACGCCAAGCACAACATAACCCCACCCAACACGCCTTCCTGCCCGTCAGATTAGCCTTCTTTGCCAGCCATCTGCATGAGATACCAAAAGCTTGCCTGCGGTCCTGTGCTCCTCAATGCACTACACAATCCCCATCGGTGTCTGAAGCACGTGTGCCACCCGCTCGCCGCTCCAGGCCTGGATGACGGGCGTGGAGGCCGAGATGCGCGCCACCCTGGCCGCGGTGATGAAGGAGGGCGTGTGGAACTACGCCAAGGCCTCGCGGTCGCGCTGGATCCTGGACAGCCTGGGCATGGTCACGCTGGCCGGCAGCCAGGTGGGTAGGCGGACGACCCACCCCATGACCCAGCCGGAATGCATCCGGACCTGATTCAGCATGCGGGCCTGCTTCAGCAGCGCCTGAAAAATCAAGCAGTGATTTTGATGTTACATACAGGGCATGAGCGCGGGCGCGAGCGACCCCTGCATGAGCTATCCTGCCGTGCCGCACGCCGGCCGCTGCCGACGGACGCCGCCGCAGGTGTGGTGGACCTGGGAGACGGAGGACGTGTTCCGCCGCGTGCGTGAGGGCGACAAGCACGCCATGAAGAACTTTGCAGCCAAGCTCACTGGCCAGCTGGGGGACCTCACGGCCATGGTGAGCGAGGTTGGGCTGCCCAGGTTTGGCTGCCAAGTGGCTGCACCCCAACGCCCATTCCCAGGTAATCCCCTTGCGGCTTCCAGCTACCGTTGTTGTTTTTAGCCAAACACAACGAGGAAACCGAAAACATCACTGGACCTACGCATCCGAGCATAAGTTGTGCCGGTTTCAATGCCCACTGCAGGTGCGCGGGGACCTGAACGGTGACGCCCGCCGCAAGGTCAACACGCTGGTCATCACGGACGTCCACGCGCGCGACATCGTAGACATGTTTGTGCGCGACAGCGTCATGGACGCGCGCGAGTTTGCGTGGGAGAGCCAGCTGCGGTTCTACTGGGACAGGGGCCTGGTGAGTGGGCCAGGTGACGCGGGGCGCGGGGCGCGAGGCGGCGTGCAGAAGGCCCTTGCACCTCGGCGGCGACAGGCCAATCTGTGTGAGCGGGGCACATGGAACAAACTGGTGGAAGGCGCCTGTGCCCTTCTGTTTTGCCGATCACAGCGCTGCGCTGCCCCATAATCCTGCTGTCTACACCTTTTTCTGCTGTGATGGCCCTCAGGACGACCTGATTGTGCGCCAGTGCACCGGCCTGTTCCGGTTCGGCTACGAGTACATGGGGCTCAACGGCCGCCTCGTCATCACGGCGCTGACGGACAGGTGTGAGGGCAAAAGGGGAAGGGAAACTCCCTGGCTTCAGCGCTGCTGGTTTGCTGCCCGCAACCTGGCAGCAAACCAGAGCGAGGCAGCCTGACCCGTGTACAAACTAGTCAGTTGGGTCAGGCCAACTGCCAGGTTTTACACTGCGCCTTTGCTCCCCTTCTGCCCTTTCCAGGTGCTATATGACGCTGACGACGGCCCTGACCTACAGGCTCGGCGGCGCCCCTGCGGGGCCGGCTGGCACGGGTGAGGGACGCAGTCGTGCCCCTGCGTTGCAGCAACACAAATCAGCTCGGCACGACCCCTTGCTGCGAATGCCCGCCCACACCTTGCTACATCTCCACTCCCAAGCATCCCCACACCATCCGTTCTCACTCCAAATCCCAATCTCCTGGCTCTCTCAAGCGTTGAACCCTCTGGCGCTGAACACAACCTTGCCCTTCGAAACAAACTGCAGGCAAGACCGAGACGGTCAAAGACCTGGCCAAGTCGCTAGCCGTGCTGTGCGTGGTGTTCAACTGCGGGGAGGGCCTGGACTACAAGGCCATGGGCTCCATATTTAGCGGCCTCGTGCAGTGCGGGGCGTGGGGCTGCTTCGACGAGTTCAACCGCATTGAGGCGGAGGTGGGCCGCGGCCAGGGCCCCGATGCGGCGGCGTGCACGAGCTTGGGGTCGGCTGAGGGTTCCAGGCGGAAGGACAAGCAAAGAGTGAAGCCGCTCCTGCTCTGCAAGACGCGGCCGCCATCTGCTCAAGAGCCTCTCTTGAAACCCCTTTCATGACCTGCACAAGCATCGTCGCCCACCTCCATGCGCACGAGCGCGCGGGCTCCCCCTGCCTCGCCCCCGAGCCCCATCCCGTTTCACCCCACACCCCCCCACCTCCCCTCTGCCCCCCCCC
>NW_014013293.1:11835-30935 GCF_000611645.1 Monoraphidium neglectum | reverse complement strand
GTGGCGCGGCAGGCGCGGAGGCGGCGCGCGCGCAGGACGCGCTCGCGGCGCGGCTGCAGGCCGGCGCGGCGGAGCGCGCGCTGCTGGAGGCGCGGTGCGGGCAGCTGGCGTCCGACCTGGCCAGTGAGCGCGCGCGCCACGCGGCGGAGATGCGCGTGCTTGAGGAGCGCGTGAAGGGCGCGGTGGCGCGCAAGGACGAGGCGATCGCGGCGCTGAAGGCGCGGCTGGACGCGGCGCAAGGGCAGCTGCGGGGCACGGAGGCGCTGCTGGCCGGGCAGCGGGACGAGCTGCTGGCCGGCGGCGGATAGCGGGCGCTGCTGCCGCAGCTGCTGCGGCGGCGGCATCGGTGCTGCTGTGTAAAGCTGCCGCTTTGTTAAGGCTCATTGTGGGGTTACGAGGGGTTACTTTCAGCTCGCCGCAGGCTGATAATGGGGGGTGGTGACTATCATGATTCAGCGTCACCGGGGCAGAATGGTGGTGTAGCTCGTGCTTGCGGTACGCATGGCGGGCGCTGTTGCACTTGCGGAGCTGAATGATACAGATGTAGGATTACCCTCACAATTGTGACAGAAAATGCAGGTTGCTGAGCGTTCTGCAATTCGGAGATGCCGCGCATGCGCAGGTGGCGTGCGGACCAGGGTTTTCAAAGAAACGTGCTGCATGTGCGTGGCAAACAATTGTTTGCCAGTGTGTCCGTCAGCTGGCCTGGCTGCGGGGCGGAAGTGTCGGTATGAGTGCTGTGATGGTGATGGAGCAACCACCAACCCGCAACAGGCCCTTGGCCTGTTCAGCCGCATCTCCTGGTCAGGCCCAGCCCTCACTTCAGGGAGTCAGCCGGAGCCGACCCCCCGACGGCCCAATCGGGTACGGCAGGTGCTGACAGGGCTGCACATGTCGACGGCTCATAAGTCATTTGAGTCTTCTGATTATTGTGAGATCATTACTTGATGCTGTAATGTGGGCAAATGTGAGTGCAAGAAAGCCTTGGACGCAGGCACAAACCTACAGCAAGTACTGCCACGGCTCCAAAAGAGGGGCACTGCATACCAGGCGAGCGCTCACATCTAGCAATGGGGGCGTGGGTGACACTTTCTGATTGCGTGAGCTCTCAGTCAAGCCCTCCAAAATCATCAAGAGTCTGCCAAACGCCCGCATGTATATGCCACGGCTGCAAGCCTGCTGGGCACCCTGGCTCGAAGCCATCACTCGGTGATTGCTGGGCATCACATGCCAGCACGCCGTAGCATCTGGCGGCGTTGCTGCAATCCTGACAGCGCACCGACGCAGCAGACACGCCGTGCGGCCTCGAACCTCTTTTGTGCCTCCTGTTGTGGTGGAAAAAGGAACGCCTGGCGACATGGTGGCGTTCCGACAAAGCAGAGGTGGGGTGCCTGGTAGAGAAGACTAGGAGGCATCCACTACAGAACGGGAGCAGCGGCGCAAAAATCATCGAAGGTCGGTCAAAGACACAGCTGGCCCAGGTTCCTTCAGGTTTGATGCGGGCGGGCGTCGCTCAACAGCCCGCCCTCGTGTCAGAGCTACAAGCAAACCAGCGTGAAGGCGCACACCTTTGTGCTGCGCACCCTCTGACACGATCTGTGTGCTCTTTTGATAGTATCTGGCAGTACTCTCTTGCGATAGCACGTGGCAGTCACTGCGGTACGTGATGTGACATTCACATCGACCATCCATCGCTTGTGGCAAGAGGCAGCAAAATAAAGCGCCTTGCCTGCACACCCAACAACGGCGATATTAAGTATGTGGATGACATCAAAGTTCTGAGGGATGCAACTATATTGCTGGCGATGACGATGCAGGCAAACGGGGAAAGCGCTGCCGCCGCCGGTGCCTCTCCCGCTCATCCGCCAAGCGTACGCAAAACGTGACGTCCTTTGGCGGTGCCGCCAGTCAACAGGGAGGAGTTTATTGCCGCAGCCGCGGGGCTGCGCCACCCGCCGCAACTCACCACTGATGCCGGCAGCCAGTAAGGCAGGGGAGCTGAGACCCCCCTGGTTCTTGCTCTAAAAGTTTGGTGTACGTCAGAGGCCCGCAACTCAGTGCAGGTGCCTCCAAAATCCCCCTACCTGCGTGCGGGCCCTATTCCTGCTCCCCATCCACTGCCGGGGCAGACAGGCATCCACAGGCCCAGAACGGCGCGCGGCGGCGGCGGGGTGCTCCCGCCGCGTCCCGGCCCAGGAGCGACGGCGGCGCGTCAAGGGAGGGCAGCCGCAGCGCAGAGCCCTTCCCCTCCCCTGACAGCGCCGCCACGGGGCTGTCCGCGCCCGCGTCGGCGTCCCAGAACGCGTCGCGCTGGCTGGCGGGCAGCTCCGTCACCGCCGCGTTTGGCAGGTACGCACCGGGCCCTGCGGAAGCCGCCGGCTGCAGCGCTGTGGGGCCCGGGGCGCTCGGGACGGTCGCAATCGGGGTCGGAGGCGGCGATAGCTGCTTTACCTGCCGCTCGGGCGGCGTCCGGGCCGCAGCGGCTGACGAAACCCGTGCATCGTTGAATGGCGACAGTGTCTGGACCGACAGCTGCTGCTGCTGCAGCTGCTGCTGCTGCTGCTGCTGCTGCTGCTGCTGCTGCTGCTGCTGCTGCTGCTGCTGCTGCTGAATGGTGAAGCTGCCGCCGCCTGTCCTCGAGCTGTAGGACAGCCGGTGCGGCGCCTTGAACCCGCCCCCAACACCGCTCCCGCCGCGGCCGCCGTTGCTGTTGCTGTTGCTGTTGCTGTTGCTGTTGCTATTGCTGTTGCCGCTGCCGTTGCTGTTGCCGTTGCTGTTGCCGTTGCCGTTGCCGTTGCCGTTGCCGTTGCCGTTGCCGTTGCCATTGCCGCTGCCATTGCCGCTGCCGTCGCCGCTCCCGCCATCGCCGGCGGCCGCCAGTGCAGGGGCCCCCAGCGGCGCGAGCGCGCACGACCCCGCCGTCGCCGCGTTTGATGCGGCGAGAGTGAAGGATGACAGCTCTGCCGGGTCTGGTCTATCTATTGAAGAGCACGTGCTCGAGGCGCGGCTCGCCGACGCCCCTCCGCCAAACAGGCTGCCCCCGCCACCTCGGAACTGCCCGCCCTCTTGCGCACCGGCGCCGCCGCGGGGCGTGCTGCCGCGGCTGCTGCTGCGCATCAGCGCGATCTCGTCCAGCGGCGTGTGGCTGCGGGCGCCGAAGGCCTCCTCGAACGCGAGGCTGCCGCTGCCGCCAACGGGGGCGTTGAGGCGCAGGGAGGGCAGGTGGGCGCCGAGGGTCAGGTCAGGCTCCCCGACCTCGTCCTCTGACGTCTCGACGGCAGCGTCCTGGGTAAAGACGGCGTCACATAATGGGGTGCGGCGTGCCGTGGGGCACAAGGGTTGGCATGCTTGCAGTCGTAAGCCGTTTCATTGGTTGACCAGGAGCAAGGCGTAATGCGCACACAACGCGCCGCCGCGCGCGTGCCGCACTGCCTGTTGCCAGCCAATGTACAAGCAGCGCGGCCGGCCCAGTTCAGCCTGGCAGGTGCAGAGATGTCAACCTGTAAACGCGTGATGTTGCCACGACGATAAGTCCCGAGCCATTAAACCCACCTCGGGGATAATGGGGATGTCAGTGGCCATCTGTCGGCGCACCGGCGTGTTGGAGGCGCGTCCCAGCTGCGGCGGGCCACCCTGCGCAGCCGCGGAGGGCGTAATCACCGCACCAGCATCCCCGCCGCCATTGTCCAATGCGCACCGCTGCTCCGGCGACAAGCACTCGCCACCCGTGGCTGCCTGCTCGTCTTCCTCGCCCTCGCCCTCCTCTTCGGCCACAGACGCGGGCGCAGACGGCAGCCCGTTCATCGCGCGCCGCAGCTGCTCGCCGCTGACGCCCCCACGCCACCCCGCGCCGCGCCGTGGCGTGCCGTGCGGCGTGCTGCCCGTGCCGCTGGCAGAGTCGCCGCCACTGCTCGACGCGCCCGCGCCAGTTGCCGCTGAAGGCGCCTGGTGCGGCGCGGCCGCGGCCCAGTGCGGCGTGGCCGGGGGCGTCGGCGGCTGGGACCGCGCCGCAGGCAACGGCGCCGCGAGCGGGGCCGCGCCATCGCCGCCGGCGCGGCTGCGGGCCGGCGTTGGTGGCGGCTCCCGGGATCCAGTGACCTCCTGGCCACTCGTCATTGAGATGATCCCCTGCTCGTCCAAATTGGCCACTGCGGCCGGCGCAAGGCGCGACGCGTCGCCGCCCCCTACCTTTGCGGCCGTCTCGCATGCAGGGTGTTCTGCTTGGGGGGCGGCTTCAAGGGGCCCGTGCACTGAGGAGTCTGCGAGGGAGGGGCACGGGGTGACGGGCGCCGCCGGGGTGACACCCCTGGCCGCGCCCGCGCCGCTGCCAAGCAATACCGTGCGCGCCGCCGCAGCCTGAAGGTCGCCACGCGCCGACTCGGCCTCTGCCCGCTCGACCACACGTGCAAAGATGGCCGCTGTGAGCGCCGCCACCGCCGCTTCCTGGCCGCTTCTACCTTCTGCTGCCGCAGCCGCGCCGCCGCGTCCCTCGCTGGTGCTGCTGCCGCGGCGCGCCCAGCCTAGCAGCGGCCGCAGCCCGCGCCAGCGCGCGCCGCCGCCGCCGCCCTGGTCCCTGGTGGCGGCCGCGCTGGATCGCGGTGACACCACTGTGCTGTGGTGGTGGTGATGGTGAGTGTGGCTGCGGCCGCTGCTGTGCTGGCGCTGGTCCCTGGCCGCAGGCGCCGCGCCTGGCGCGGCCCCAGTTGTTGCCCCGGTCGAAAACGCCACGTCCGCTGTCAGGTCTCCATCTATATGAGGGCGCTTCGCAGCACGCTCGCTCTCCAGTGCTTCAGCTGGGTGCTTGGCAGGCGCTGCGGGGTTGGCGGCAACGGCGACGCACAGGCTCGGCGGACGGTGGGGTGACGCACGGTGAATTTTGGGTCGTCACCGACACTACCGGCGTGGCCCGGCGGGCCGCCGGCGATACCCCTTGGCGAACCTCAGCCCTATGACTTGCACAAGGCAAGACAAACGCTTTCAATGAATGGCATGAACAAAGCACAGCTGCATCAGCATGGCGCACCTGACAGCGCGTCCCGCGGCGCGAGCTCGCCGTCATCGTCGCCGTGCTCTTCTGCAAACGCATCATCTGTGAGCTTGAAGCTCCCGAGTCTCGCGACTGCGGCCACCATCGTCGTTCGCAGCTCAATGTGTCGGAACTGCGATCGAACGGGATCCTCCACTAACAGCCGTACATTGCAACAATGGTTTCGTTACATATGGGAGAACATCACGCAGGGTGCTGAGCAGATCATATGCATCGCTGCCCCGTTGGTTGCCACTCCGCTCGACGAGGATTTGATGCTGCCTGCTGGCGCCCATAGCTTGTGAGGCTTGTGCAGGTCGCCGGCGCGAGTATTTTGTACCAATCAGTGCAGGGCGTTGTGATGGCCCTGCACTGCACCAGAGGGGTGACACGACCTGTGATCGAGCGGCGTACCGTGCGCCATCCCGCCGTCACAGCTGCTGCTGCTGCAACTGCTGCTGGTGGGGCCGGCCCATCATCGCCTGAGCGATCATCACACTCAGATATAGCACCTTCAGCAACCGAAGCGGCGGCAGCAGCAGCTGCAGCGGTGCAGGCCGACGGCGGCTTGTATGACTTTGAGCGGCGGCACCATGCGGTGTCCCTGGCATACCTGGGCGATGCCGTGTGGGAGGTGGGCAGTGCCGTGCTGAGTTATTGCTTGTATGCTCGCTCCACCCGCTTGCTGTGCTCGTTGCGGGCGACGGCATGTGCGTCCACTGTGTGCCACCAACAATGGCGATGCGGGGCACAACAGGCGTGTTGCAACTTACCCCTCTCCGCTCCCTGTACGCCACGCCTCCTTGCGCCCCTGCCGCCTGCCCCCGCCGCGCGCCCCAGCTCTACGTGCGCCGCGCCGCCTACGTGCCGCCGAAGCACCACAGCCGCTACCTGGCAGCCGTGCGGCCCCACGTCTCCGCAGAGGGCCAGGTGCGCCCTCGCGCCCACCGCAGCGCCTCGCTCGCCCGCGCGAGGCTAGTCACCTATTGCGGAAGCCCTCGACAGAGCGACTGCCTTTGAATACCGCATTGTGCTGGCAGCCGCCGCCGGCCTCGGCGGTCCTGTCCTACTACCATACGAGAGCTGAGAATTGTAGCGGCCCCTCTGAACCCCTGGCCAGGCCGCGTACCACGACTGGCTAATGGCCAGCGGCGCCCTGGCACCCCACGAGGCGGCGCTGCTGCAGTGGGCGGGCCGCAAGCAGCACGTGCGCATGCGGACGCGCTTCAGCCGCGCCGGCGCCGAGAGGACGTACCGCAGGGCCACGGCGCTCGAGGCGCTGGTGGGTGCTCGCATGATCACGGCTGGGCGGGGTGGATTAGGGCGTTGAAGTTCTGTTGGAGGCATGGGTGCGCGGCTGCCTGTGTGCACGCGGTGGGAAGGGATTGGGGGCGCATGAAGCGTGGCTGGCAGGCTGTGCGCTGGAGGCGTGACTGCAGCAAGCAATGCCTTCAATGGTGGCAGCGACCCCAATCAGGCAGGTGGCGCTTGTCACGAGGCTTGTGCCGAATGCGGCCACGTTTCGCTGTGTGCGGTGGCGCGAGGCAGCTGCTGGTCTGACTGGCTGCACGCCTCTATGGCGGGGCCTCAGCCTGGCGCCCTCTCATGAACACCCCGCCGCATCAATTTGCCTTCCAAACAATCACCTGCCCCCGCAACCCCAAACCTCAACCCCGAATTCTGAACCCCTAGGTGGGCTACCTCCACATGACTGATCCGCAGCGCCTGCAGCTGCTCGCCGCCCAGATGCTAGAGAGCGGCGCGGTGGCGGCCCCTGGGGACGGCAACGGCTCCGCGGCCCCGCCTGGCTCAGCAACCACTGAGGGCTGAGGGCGGGGCTTGTGTTTCGTGATTTGCTTTTGGTGGGCCGCATCAAGCGCAGCTCTGCCTATACTGCTTGCAGGTGGAACGGCATGACGTCCAACTGACTGCCTGGAGCATTTCCTTGCGCGTCGCTGTGCCGCCCTGTGTGGCCGACGCTGCAAACCCTGCTTTTAATCTGGTCGTAATCGGTGCCTGCTCGATACGCTTTTATACGGTAGGCGGGCTTTCACGCTCGCTCAGCACAGGCGGCGCGGGCGTGGCAGCCGCTGATGCAACAGCGATGCGCGGGGCATGTACCGTGGGGGTGCTTGTGGGGGGCAGCAGAGCAGCAGAGTTGGGTGCTGCGATTGGTGGCTTCACTCTGAGTGTCACGGTGGTGCTGCAGCGCGGTGAAACATCTTTGCGGCACGTGTCAGCGACCACGTGCTGAGCGGTTGGACGCGTGGCGCTTTTGCCTCAGAGGTGGGGCGGCGGGCGCACGCTCCTTGGACGGCGCTGCACGGAATCCCAGTAGCGCTGGCCCAGCCAGGTGTTATTGTCGATGCCCGCGTGCCCCTTGAGATGCCTTCGGCATAGCAACGGCCGCGTTGGGCGCCGCCTTGACGCTAAGTGTGATGCAGGATCTGGCTCATGCCATGGCCTTGCGCAGGCAGCCACACGGCAAGCAGTCATGAGTGCAACCTGGAGCTGTCATGATGACCAGAGGTGCACATATTGAGGGCTGTCACCCAAGGTCAAAAACGTTTTATGTGGACAAACAATTCCAAGTGGGTGTGGGTCAGCAGACCGTACGTGAATGCTGCTTGACTGCAGCAGAAAGGGTCACCAGAAGGCGATCCATGTTTGATAGGCTGCACATATGCAACAACAGCACGCGCCCGGCCCAAGCGAGCCAACCGCAGCACATGACGACGATCCACACCACGCGCACCCGCGGCCTCAAGCCCAGCTGCCGCCGCTTTGACGCCGCCGCCCGGCCGCCCCGCTGTCCGCCTGCGGCCCCACGTCGCGGCCTGCCTGCGCCTGCGCCTGCCCCAGCCGCTGGGCGCTGTGGGCTCGCACCTGCAGCAGACAATTGTCAGCAGGCCATGTGGCTGAGGGTTGCGTGGCGCACATGGCCGATAGGTGCACAGGTGGCCATACAGCCATGGCCGACCGCTTGTCCCGAATCTCTGCGTGTCATGCCCTCTCTTTGCGCGCCGCATCGCTGCAGCGGCCCATGTCGCAAACCAGCCCGCGTCGCACCCCCTCGCCCCGCGCACCTCCTCCCTGAACAGCTCATAGAGCGCGTGGCCGCGCTTCGCCGCCGCGCCGTCGGACCCAAACAGCTGCTTGAAGCGCACCTGGCGGGAGGGCGGAGCAGAGCGGCGGAGGTTAGCAGGAGGAAGACCCCGTCGTGGGCGATTAACAAAAAGAGTTGTGTGCAGCATCAGTGAAAGGGGGTCTGCTGCATCGTCGCCGGGCTGACATCTGCCAATCAAACAGCACAGCCCCCATGCACGCGCCTGCTCAAGCCGACCAGCCGCCTGGTTGAGCGGCGCTCTTCATGCGGACCCTCCTGGCCCGCTGCCCGCAAGACAGTCGGTTGGGCCCCACCTCTGGGAAGCGCGTGAAGGCCTTGCCGTCCACAGAGGGCGGCAGCGCCGCCGCCGCCGCTTGGAAGCGCCCGCCGCCGGCCTCGCACACCCACCGCCGCACCTCCCCCGGGCTCCACTTCGCTGGCGGGAGCGACAGCGGCGCGTGAGGCAGCAGCGCGCCGGGGCGCCCCGCCGAGGCCGGCGGCATCGGGGCGCAGGCGTCCTGGTCCTGTGACTGCTGCCGCCCCGCTGCGGTGCGGCCGCTCCAGCCATGCGCTGCCCCCGGCGTCGCCGGCGCCACGGCTCCAGGGGTGGTGCCCGCCACCGGAAGGCTGCTGCGACCGCTGCCGTTGGCGGCTGGGGTGGAACCCCCTGGCGCCGGCCCGCAGGCTCTCCTGCAGGTGAAAGAGCAGGCCGCGTGCCTCTCTTGCTGCTGCTGCTGCTGCTGCTGCTGCTGCTGCTGCTGCTGCTGGCCCCCTGGCGGGCCGGACTCATCCTCCTGCTCGCACGCCAGCCCGCCCCGCGCCCTTGCGACCCCGACAGCAGCAGCGCCCCCTGCCATTTGTGCGCTGTGAGCTGTGTGCCCCGCGTGACCCCCGAGCGCCCTCTCCTCGAGCATCATGTCTGCATCGCGGTCCATTCTGAGGCCGGCCATCACTGCCGCGTGGCGCAGCGTGTTGAGGGTCGCCTCGGTGTCTGGGGTTGGGGGCGGGGTGGGGAGGGGGATTGCGTTGGGGTGGGGGACGTTCGGCTGTGTGGGTGCGCTTCAGGGGGAAGATGGCAAGATATTGAAGCCTATAGAGCTGGTGTGCAAACACATGAATTGTATGACTTGGGCAACAAAGAGGTGCAGTGTGATGACACACCAACATGGTGCCGGCCGCTGCACTCGTGATTCCGTCACTCCAGCAGCAGCCCGTCACGCCATCTCATCACTTTGCCCCATCCCTCCTTCTCAAGCCAAGGTACCGCCCTGTAATCCGCCATCCCAACCCGTCCCCAATTAAACCGCGGCGCAGACCTTACCAGACGCGCAGGGGCTGACTGTCGCAATCACCACCACCCGCGGTTGCCGCAGGCCGCCGCCGCCGCCGCCGCCGCCGCTGCTGCTGCCGCCGCCGCTCGGCTCCAGCACGCGCTTCATGAGGCGCGACAGCGTGCTCTCGCGGTACGGCACGTGGACGGGCGGCGCGTCGGGCGGCAAGCGGGACGCCACATTGCGCTGCCGGAAGCACTCCTGTGTGTGGAAGTGAGCGTATGTCAAGGGGTGCAAACGGCGGGGGAAGCTGCTCGTGCGTTGTCCAGGGTTCTGCAACAGCGACACGGACGCAAAGGCGACTCCTTTGCGTTGCTGCGGCCTATTCACGCGCTGACGGCCACTACGCTCATCGGGTCGATTGCACAACCACCGACCGAGCACTACCCTGGTGCCACTTGTGAAAGCTTCCACAAACATTGGCGCCCACACCCCAAGAGCGCGCGGCGTCGCCACACTGCCGCCGCGCCCACCTTGAGTGTCGCGAGGCCGCTGTTGATCTCGGCGCTCTGCAGCTGCCGCTCCATGTCGTGATCTGCTGAGTCAGCAGCCCTCTCGCTGCCAGCCAGGTCGACCAGCAGCAGGCTGCCACCCCGCCCGCCGCCGCTGCTGCCTCTGCTGCTGCCGCTGCTTTCACTATTGCCGCCGCCGCCGCCGCGCGTGGCGCCAGGTGTGGTTGTGATTGGCAGGAGCTGCAGGTCGTAGAACGCGTGGCTCCTGCCAGGGCGGTGGGTAATATGTAACGGCTGATTATGGTGTGAGTGACGGCCCGGCGGTTGCAGTAGATTTGGGACTGAGTCAAGGCAGGCAAGCCTGGCAGCCTGGAATGGGCGGCATCTAAGCACACAAAGAACCCCCAGGTATGGTTGGCCTCAACCCACCAGCCAACCCCGTTCCCGCACCTGGAGCTGCCCGGGTTGCGCGCCGTCGCCGCCGTGCGCCTCGCGCGCGACGCCTCAACTAGCAGCGCCCGCAGCGCCCCCGCGTCCCCCGCGCCGCGCGCCGCCGCGTCCAGCACGATCCGCCCCGCCTTGTCCTCGCGGATGCGCAGCTTGGCGCGGCCCGACAGCAGGTCGTGCGCGGCGGCGCCGCAGACCTCGTAAGCCGACACCCGCAGCAGCAGGCCGCGCCGCGCCAGCAGGCCGCGCGGGCCGAACAGCAGGCGCGAGGCCTCGTCGAGGACGGCGGCCATGGTGTAGCTCTTGCCGCTGCCGGTCTGGCCGAAGCAGCATAGCGCCGAGTCGCCGCCGGCCGCCGCGGCCTCCAGCAGCTGCAGGGCACGCGCGGATTCCGAGACGAAATGCCAAGCCTGGTAAAAACAACAGTCATCATGACATCACTAATGGCCCCGCCGCGCTGCCCCAAGACTTGAGATGCTCTGCATGGCGGCGGCTTGTTGGGGGCGCCCCTCTAAATGCCCGAAAGACCGGCCCCCGCCAACCATGAACATTTTTGACAGACCACTGTAACCTGTTCAGAGCGACCGCGCCGCGCGTAGGGCACAAGACAGCAGCATGCCGGCGCTCGCGCCCACCGGCCCCGCACCTGCCCGAGCCCGATGCGCTCCACCACCTGCGCGTTGGACGCCGCCTCATCAAACGCGAACAGCGGGCTGTAGTAGGTGGCCAGGAACGGCGTCCGCAGGTCGGCCCGCATGCGGCACGCGTGGACCAGCAGGCCGTGGGGCGAGGCGGCCGCCACGTCGAACTCGCCGGCATCAGCCTCGTCCTGGAAGATGGGGCGCTTGCGCGCAAAGACCTGCAGTAATCAAGCACCCGCGTGGCGCGAACGTGGCGGAGGAGCGGCGGGGCAAGAAGGTGGATTCCAGGCGTCAGGTTGGGGACGGGGTTGGGCAGCGGCGGGCATTTAAGGGGAGGGGCATGGCGCGGTGTTTGGGATGCAGCGGGCTGCCGGCGTTGGCGTGTGCGCCAGCTCTCTGCGCTGAGTCATGCTGGGGTGGGCCAGCGTGATCTGTCGCCGCTGCTGAGCCACCCTGAGCCGTGAATCAGACGCACTCGAAAAAACGCAGGACGCTGCTTCCTTGTTCGGGCTGGCGTGAAAACCTCGCACACCTGCACGGGCTCGTCATTGGCTGTGGGGGAAGGGTCGCCGCCCAGCCCCTGTGCCACCTCATCTAGAAATGTACCGGCCGCGTAGTGGTCTCGTATCGCCGCGGCAAACGCGGCGCCGTGCTTCTTGCGCTGCGGTTTCGCAAGTGCGCGGGGCGGCGCAGCGGCACGGTGTGTGGGTGGCGGGCCCGGTTGGCTGCGACAGCACAGCTGAGTTGCCGTTTTCGGGCCACACCCTGCAAACAATCTCGCCCGCTCGGGCGCCTCTCACCAGTGTGCGCTTATCGAAGACAACACGGGATCCCATGGCGAACCTCTGCACCACTGCGCCGCCTGGCCCGGAGCGGCGGTCGGTTGCTGCAAGCACCAGCAGCAGCGCAGCTCTGCCCCTGCTCCGCTGCTCGACGCCGCAGCCTGGCCGTCTCGGCGAACGCACCCCCGGCAAGCCTCTTTGAATGAATACCTATTCAACAGACCAACCGAATCTTAAGAGGAGCAGTCAAGCGGAGCAGCGTGGCATGCCGTAGTTTGAACCAGCACGAATGCAAGCACCGTTGATGACTTGTTGCGGTAACCGTTCTATACAACAAGTGGTTCGCATACTGTATCATATGGTATTATTATCATCACAATGACATCGAGCTGATCTGTAAACACACAGCTCATCAATCGCACCTGCTGTCGTCATCCTGGCTCTTGTTTGAGCACCAAATACGGTAATAAAATGCGCACAAGCTCTCCAGCTTAGGGCAGTGCCGACGGCCAGCGGCACAGTTGACCGTCAACGGCGCGGCGCTGACTGCATTGGTGCTGCGAGAGCGGGGCTCTGCTGCCAAACTGCAAACGCCGGTGTAGATCGTTGACCAACAAGAACATCCAGATTCACACAGCAGTGAATTGAGATGTCGGCGCAGTCTCATGCCAGCAGGCATGTGGTGTCGGAGCACCTGTGCGACCGCCACCCCCCAAGCGGAGCGCTCGGCATTGGCATGGGGAGCGACGCGGCAAAGGCACAGATAGGCGAGGCCTACGGCCGCAGGTGCATACCCAAGGTGCGCACTCCGCCCCTTGAGCTTGCCGTCATATGTCGCGACTCCATCATCCGTGCCAAGGGACCCCCTGTGCCAGGCGGTGCCAGTCAGCACGACAGCGTTCTGTCGTTGCCGCGTTGTGCTGCTGCTGCCAGCGCCGAAATGAGCGCACACGCCTTGCCATATGCAGCTGGTGCCGATCCTGTCTCAGCCCCAGCTTCCTGCAGACGAGCGGGTGGTGGCCCTGCGGGTCCTCAACTCGCAGCTCGCCAACCAGGTGCGCCGCGGTGCGTTTGGCTTGAGTGCACACGGCTGATGACCGCGCCAGTTCCATAATGTCCACCAGAAAGTCCATGGCCTGGTGCACGCGACCTTAGTCCGTTCCATCTGCCCGTGCATCGCTGGGCACTGGGTCGACTGCCGGGAGCGTGCAGTAAGCTGACGACAGCGCTCCCCCTGCTTGAGGCAGGAGGCCAAGGCCGAAGCCGTCGCGGCCGGCGCCGCCGCCGCGGTCGTCGCGCTGCTGCTGGGCGTGAGCGGCAGCGAGGGCCCAACCAACGGCTGCGGAGGTGGCAGCAGTGCCCAGGCCGGCGGCGGGAGCGGCGGCTCGGATGGCGCGGGGTCTGACCTGCAGCAGCAGCTGTGCTGCAACGCGCTGGAGGCACTGTGCCACCTGCGGCAGGGCCGCGCGGCGGTTGTGGAGAAGGCTGGGCTGCACGCGCTCACGGCAGCGCTGGGCAGCGTGCCGGACGCCGCATCTGCAGCCCTCAAGGTGCGGCGCATGTACGTGTTGCGGGTGGGAACACAGGGCAAATTGGATTCCGCGGGGCGAGCTCACGGGAAACTGCCAGGCAGGGTAACCCTCATCCCCAACAGAAGTCATGGCATCCAGCTCCATCCCCTCTTTGCCTGGGCTTGTGCACTACGCGCCTGCAGGCGTTTGCGATGTCGGCCGACGGCGTCGCGCACATGCAGCAGTCCCCAGCGCGCGTAGTATCCTCCTTGGTGGACGCGCTCGGCCGCGTCAACACGCCGCTGGCCGCGGCGCGCGACATCGCGGCGGCGCTGGCGGGCGCGGCGGGGACAGAGACGGGCGTGGTTGAGGCGTGCGGGGCGCAGGTGTGTGTGGCTGTCGCGGCGAGCCTGCCCACGTTCAAGCGCACCTGTCCGCCACGCACGCGGTGAAGGAAGACTGCGGGGTTGCGGGTCGCCGGTGAGCGCATCACGCTGCCGCCTCAGGTCCACCATCCGGGCCACCAATCAATGATTCTGCCGGCCTGCCCGAGGACTTGCATCTGGTGTTCAGGTTTGCGTCACCCTGAGCAATCGTACCCCTCCGCACGAATGAATATCAGGTGCCGGCCGCCATGGTTGCGCTGGCGCAGCGCGTGCTGCGCTTCAAGCTGGGCGGCGACGGCGGGGGTTTGCTGGCAGAGGTGCTTCACGAGGCGTGCGCCTGCCTGAGGGGCATCTGCCACCACCCTGACGGCAAGGTGCGCCCGGCCGGCTGCCTGCTCCATCCTGCCTGCCGCGAAAAGCGGCCCGTCAGAGGACACATCGTCGCAAGCTGGCCTTGTCATGTTCTTGCAATCACTGGGAACCCTTGGCACTTGCAAACCCTGCTGCCGTTTGCGCATCAGGTGCAAGTCAGACTGGCTGGCGGCATCGAAGGTGGGTGGAGTTGAGTGACGCCCAAGAACCAACATGACTGCGGTGAAACATAAGGCGCATGCCTGCCTGCTTTGCAAGCGCACCAGCCTGCTGCATCGACGGGCGCACAAAACCCCGTGCGCAGCTCCACCAGCACCCCACACGGCGTGCAACAACGGACTATCATGCAGTGCTGGCCGCTGTGCTGAAGGCTCCAGGGGCGGCAGCGGACCTCTGCTGTCTTGCTGCATCGACCCTGGCCTCCATCGCAGTGGACGCAGACGCCAAGGCGAGATGGGGCGCGGCCTGCCCAGCAGAACCTGCACTGGCATCCCAAAGCGGGGTGCAGTATTGCCATTGGTCGAATTGTGTGCTTTCATCACATGCAGGCAGGATATTGAACGTCGTGTGTGCCACTGCTGGCTGCCACCAACAGCACTACACCGCGCCTCCAGGAACAGAAGGACTTTGCGCAAATAGAACCCCACTAGACTTGGGACTTTTCACAAATCCACCAGGTACCTGTCATGATGCACGCGGGCCCCAGCCTGGTGAATCTCCTCAAGTCGAGCTCAGACCCCGAGTCATCCGGCTCGGCGGCCGCAGCGCTGCGGCTGGCCCTGGAGGAGCCCGACGCGCGGCGCAAGCTCGAGGTGCTGCTGACGCCGCAGGAGCGTGCGGCGCTGCTGGGGCGGCTGCCGGATGTGCCGCCGGCCTACAAGTATGTTGTTCAGATCCCCACCAGGACTTGAGCCGAGGGCATGTTGTAAAGCGAATAGTGCAGATGGCCGACCAGCAGCGGGTTGCTGCACCATGTAGGGACGGGTGGCATTGCCGCTTCACTAATTGTGCTCTAAGGATGCGGCATGTTGACGTGATTCGTGAGAGTGGCTGACCAACTCAAATACTGTTACTAGGGCAGGTCGCCGCTGTCGGCCGCCGCGAGCCATACGGTAAGTTCCCGGTGCAGGATGAGTTGAAACCGCCGCAGCCTCGAGTGCTTCGGCCTCGGGCCCGACGGCACTTGAGTTCAGCCCTTTGCGAGCAGCGCAACTTCTACTGGCTTAAACGATCCTCGTTATACTCATTCAACTTGACTTGTTCAATTTCGTGGCTCGCAGCGCGGCACGTCACGATGCAGGCCCCAAGCAGCACTCCCCTCCGCCGAGCGAGCAGCAATGCAGCGAACAAGCGCCCCAGCTGCTTCAGCGCCCATACCGGAGCTCGGTGAGGCAGCAGCGTATCTTGTGTTGTGTGGCCCGCGGTGCAGGATCTACCAGAGTGACGGAAGACGCAATGTACTTTTGATGCACGGGCATGCAATGCAAATAATTTTAATTCGAATGCGCAGGCAGCAGCGGGCGGTGCAGGCGGCCGCCGCGGCGGGTGGCGCAGAAGCGGCGATGGCGCGGCGGCAAGCGCTGATGCTGCTTGGCGCTGGTTCGCTCTTTGCTCTTCCGACCGCCCCAGCATTTGGTGAGCTTTGCTATTGTGTAATCCACTCGCTTGTGTCAAGTCCTGGCAACTGTGCTGTCAAGACAGGGCTGAGGCCACCAGCGAGCTGAGGCCATTTGTGATTGCCTTGACTCATCACCCCCACCACCCCACACCCCACCTCGCAGCCCTGTCCGGCACGCCCACTGTGTGCGCCGACCAGGACACCGGCGAGGCGGCAGGTGGGCGCGGGAAAGAGCGCCGACCAAAGGCACATAGCTGCGATGCGGCACCCAACCGTGTTGATCGCTGCTGTGGCTTGCGCCCATCGACGCCCGTGGCTCTCCCCACCTGCTCTCATGCCCGCTGCTGCTGCCGCTACCGCAGACGAGTGCCGCGCGCGGGTGCTGGCGTCAGATGTTAGCAAGCAGGAGGATTACACGCGGTTTGAGAACCGCTCAGGTAGGAGTGCAACCTTTGCTCCTGAATCAGGTCCATCGTCAGTCGGTTTCTGGGAGCATGCGGGACAGTGCCCTCACTGCTTCGGCGAGCGACGGCCGCCGGCTGTCGTAGGTCCCAGGATCGTTGCTGCCCCTGCAGCCACTCACCCATCCCAGGTCCCATGGCCGCCTCTCCTCGGTCAGTGCTTCCGGGGGCAGAGCCCAGCTCCTCTGCCCCATCTCAATGTGCTGCGAACCACAACGCAACCGCCTCGCAGCGCGCGTGGCCGGCGGCGTGCCGGTGTCGACCATCGACGACGAGTACACCCGCTCCACCCTGGAACTGGCTGAGAAGCTCGAGACTTACTTTGTCATCGTGAGCGGCCGGATGTGGTGATGGGGTTGGCGGTTGCGATGGGAGTGGTGCTGGCGGCGGTGGATTTGCATGTAGCGCTGGTGGTGGCTGACTAATGGTTGCGTTTGTGCAAGGGTGCTCAGGGTCCCCAAGGGTTGCTGGCAGTGGGCCCGCGTCCCCACGCACAGCTTATGGCGGCCTGCAAAACGGTCTTCCTTGTGCCAATGCTCTCAGGACGTGTACGACAAGCAGCGCGTGCCCCTGATCAAGACGATCAAGGTGGGTTTCGTCGCCTGGGTGCTCAACAGGGCGCGGGCTAACAGGCAGGCAGGATCGCGTCAGCCAGCATGCGCGTGACGCAGCGGCATGAGTCGCCTCGTGAGGTGCACCCCACACACAGCGCTCATCACTGTCCAACCCTCACCCTGCCCTGTTTGAAACACCGCCACCCTGTATAAACCGGGCAGACTGACGCCCAGACGTGGGTGACCAAGTATGCGCGCGGCGGCTCAGTGCGCAAGCAGAGCGCGCGGCGGTTCTACATCGCGGTGGACGCCGTGCTCGGCCACTTCGCCTCCAACGGGTGCGCAGGGGTGTGCAGGGGACCCCCCTGCTTCCTGCGTCGTCAGCCGCCGGCTGTTGGCGGGGGCTCGCGGCGGTTGGGACGATGGGCAGCAGCCTGGGGCCGTGCGGCGGAAGCAGGCCCTGCTTTTGCTTGGGGCAATTATGTTAGGGTGGGAGCCTACCTGCTGACCTGCAAAACCGGCTGACTGCCATGCCGACATGACACACACACACACACACACACACACACACACACGCACCATGGCCACCACAGGCTTGCCCCGTTCCCCGGGCGCAAGGCCGCCGCCGTGAAGACGAGCATCGATGAGGCCCGGGCGCTGCTGGCCGAGGCCAAGTGATCTAAGGACTCGCCGCGCGCTACTGCAGCTGGCTCGTCGCTGATTGGCGGCGAGGCGTCGACTTCTGACCACCCCTGCTGCCGAGCGCAGGAGCGGGGGCGGGCTGCTGCCCGTCGCGGCAATAGACATGGCCTGCCGCCCTTGTGCACGAGCAGGGCCTGGGTTTTTTTTGCGTGTGCACAGTCGGGCCCTGATTTTGCGTGCTTGTGGCGCGCAGGTGCTGCACATAGCAGCTGCAAAAAGTTTTTGAGAGCGAGGCAGATAAACATTTTACGTGATGCCTAAACTTACTGCCACGCGGCGCATCTGAAGAATCACGCAGCGCCCACAGCAGTACTGAAAAACACATCTTGGCGCAGGTTCGCCGTCCACTGGCACAATTGTAATGCCGCTTGAACACGCATCGCACGGCTCCTGGACCCCTGCCCTTGCCGACTCCTCGGGCATGGTCAGGTGCTGTGGCGAGCTGCAGTCGTCCTGCACGTTGGTGTGCGCGGCGCCGCCCTTGCCTCGCAGCATCAATCTGGGACGCGGAAACGGCGCGTGCATGGTGCTGGAGTGATGCACTATTGTCTATCACGTGGATACGGTCAGGGCAAAGCACTCAGCCCCAAACATTGCAGCCAGAAAGCTGCCTGTGAGCCTTACTTGATAGGATACAAGCGAGCCTCAAGCGACTGAACAAATCACAGCAGCAGGCGCACCTACCATACCCAGCCCGCACCCTGCCGCCGCTGAGCCGCGCCCGCCCCCCTCCCCGCGCGCCCCGCTCACGCTTGCGGATCCTGAGGGGCCAGTGCGGGAACTTGGCGTGCCAGTAAGCAATGCCGTACTGCTCCAGGGTGCGCTGCGCGTCATCCAGGTGCTTCCCTGCATACGACAGCCGCTGCAGCGCCGGCAGCACGCCGCCTGCGTCCTGCGGGGGCCAGCGTTGGGGCGGGGGCATCGGCATGCCAAAGCTGCCTGCTTGCATACTCCTGCGGCCATCGAACCCCAGGCACCCCTGCTTTGTGCCCCCAAGGCCACCCCCTACTCTTCTCCTGGTTGCAGGCGTCGCCCTCCCCTCTTCCCGCACCAACCCGCTTGCACATGTGCGTGCTCATACTTTCGGGAGCGCTCGCGAGAGCACAAGCGCCAGGGTTTGGGCTTTAGGGGGATCCCTAGTCCCTGCGCACCCTGATTATGCGCCGCAGCTCCTCCACCCTCATCTTGGGGGACACCGCAATCTGGAAGGGCCCCCCGCTGTGGCGGCCGTCGGGGCCCCTGGTGGAGCCATACTCAGAGGGGTCGTGCTGGGGGGCGTGCGGTGCGAGGCGCGGCGCAGTATGCAAGGGTATGGAAAGTACGGACAAAACCAGGTTGGAGTGTGTTGCAAGTGACCTGCACGAGTGAAGGCAGGGCGTAGGGTTGCGGGTACATGACACAGGTGAGAGCGGGCCGCACAACACGGGGAGAATGTAACTGTCTGGTTGACGGAACGGCCTGCTGCCTGTCTGCTGTACAGAGGGCGGAGTCAGCTGCTGCCGCCCACCAGCTCGCTGACGACGGTGAGCGTGATGGTGGGCTGGCCCTCCAGACGGTTGCCGGGGGTTACGTAGCCTAGCGCGTGGGGGCAGCAGCGCGGCCGCAGCAGTGGGCGTGTGTGTTAGGGGGAGTCGAGGGGAAGCCACTGCATGCACGAGCTGGACACACTGTGTGTGTTTGGGGGGGGGGGGGCGAGTTTCCCTGCAAAGTG
>NW_014013293.1:6083-11355 GCF_000611645.1 Monoraphidium neglectum | reverse complement strand
GGGGGGGGGGGGGGCGAGTTTCCCTGCAAAGTGGCAGGTGTGCGCGGTAGAGGAAAGGGGTGCCCGTGCAGCACACCCCTCGACGCCCGCACCGTGGGGCACGCCGGCCTCGTAAGCCCTGCGCCTGTCCTCCTCCGCCAGTTCCTTGGAGGGCGCATACATCGGCCTCCACTCTGACAGGGATCGATGGCAAGCGTTTGAGAGGACAGGGGTGCGCGGAGGGTCGTGTGCGGGCGGTTTGATGGGCGGCCGGAGGAATGAAGGTGTCAGCGCGGCCGGGTGACCTTGTTGGAGGAAATTCGCATCCACGCACACCTCATGGCTGCGGGCTGCGCTCGAGAGTGGGTGCAAGCTCGGCGCAACACCAGCGGACAGTCCGATTTAGCATGGTGACTGAATTGTCCAGCTGTTCGCTGCGGTTGTGTCCCACGCGTCAGTGTCAGGCCTCCATCCTCCCTTCCCCTCCCCCCGCCTGCCGCGCAGTTGGTATCAGGCTCACCCCCCAGCCCCTGTGTGGTTGCCGCGCACCTGACAGCTGCCCGCCATCGGGCTGCACCACGGGGGTGTACCGCGAATCGCCCTTGTAGAATGGGTAGTTGTTGGGCGGCACAGGCAGGAAGCCGGTGCGCCCCGTGCCTGCGGGGAACAGTAGCGAGAGAGGGGGGGGGGGCGGAAGGGGGGGGGCATAAACTGCACAGGCCAGGCGGCCTGATTGTCGCTATGGTGTCGGTTGGACGCACCGATTGGGGCGTCGTGCATCGTACGCCAGGCGACCACGCCCGCACGCCCAGCGTTCAGCTACGGAGAAAGCTCTCCTTTCAAATGGTATCGCACCCGGGGTGGGGTTGTACTGGCTGAACTTGATTTCGTAGGCAGTGGCAGGGCCGCTGCCAAACTCAGACGCGGCATCCAGGCCCGCCAGCTCCTCTGCAGACCACGTTGTGGGTGGTGAAAGCATCGTAAGGTGCTTCGAGGTGTTTTCAGAGTCGCTGGGCGCCTGCGAGGGCGTCTCCTCTGGAATTGTCTTGCCCGACAGCCTCGGCCGGTTCGACAACGGCTTTCTGGAACCCGGGCGGAGGCGGGATGGTAACAGGCGTTCCATTTCAGCACTGCATGCCAATGAAGGCAAATAGGAACGGCTTGAGGGCGGCAGCTATGAAGTCAACAGCACAGCTGGGGCAAGGACATCAGCAGGCACTGTGGAGACGTCATCCTGCAGTCTTGCTAGTCTACACGATTACTATTTTCTGCCTTAGTATACTTTCCCCAGCTGAAGCGCGCGCACATTGCAGAGTTGAGATCTGCGCGCCGCGTCCTGCGGCCAAGCTTCTAGCACCTGTGCATTGGTCGTATAATATTCGGTCACAGGTTGTATCATTCTTAGAGAATCGTGGGTAGCAATGGCCAAGTACCAGTTGCCCGAAGGCCCCGTCGGCCTCGCCATCAAGGTCTTGGCGGGGCTTGCAGCAGCTTTCTTGTGGTCCAGTGGACCTGGTGCCGAGGAGGCCAGGTGAGGTCGATGCTGCGCCGCTGCCGCAACTGCGGCACTGCGTGCTTGCGCATGCTGCTTGCGCACAGTGTGCGACGGCCGCATCAGCTCTGGGTCAGCATGAGAGCGCAACGCATTCGGCACATCCTTTGGGCACTGATACGTTTAAAAGTGTCAAGCAAGCATGTATAGCATCGAACAGCGCCATCTGGTGCACACGTGCAGCTGGAATCAGCATGCCAACATCCATCCTCGTGCCGCGCCGCGCGCGGCGACTCCGCCCCGCAACCCTGCCGCAGCGAGGCGCGCATGAAGCAGGAGAAGCGCACGCCCTACTCCCGGCACTACGCCCTCAAGGGCCGCGGCCGCAAGGAGCAGCTCATGTTTGAGAACAAGGGCGACCGGACTGAGCTCGTGCCCACGCGCGCCTCCGTGGGCATGTGAGCGGCGCCAACTCGCACGCCCTGCGGCTGCCGATTCAAGAATAGCAGCTTCGGCAGTAGCAGCGGCGGCGGCGGCAGCTTCAGCAGCAGCGGTGGCGGCAGCAGTGGCGACGCTGTCCGCACCATCAGCTGTGGCGTCTGATTTTTCAGCCAACTGCAGCACCCAAACCTGCTCACGCCGCTGCGGCAACAGCGGCAGCAGCAGCGGAAGCGGCGGCAGCAGCGGCAGCGGCAGCGGCGGCAACTTCAGCCCAACAGTTGCAACGCAGCTCGGGCAGCAGCACCTGTAGCGTTAGTGTTAGTGGGAGCGTGGTCGGCGCCTGCATCAGTGCAACTCCACTACACCCTGCCTCTCGGCTTGGTAACAAATCATGCGGTTCCTGGAGCCGGTTCTTGTGGCGGGATGGATTTGCAGCGGCCATCTCCATGCGTCTGGCGCGAGGCACTGTGGGTGCAACAGTGCCATGCCCATCTCTTGCTTCGATGGATTCATTTTTGCCTTGTGCCCTTGTCTCGCCCTCACATACCCATGTGCACCCTTCTAGCTGTGTTCCACATCCCGTCATAGTATTGTAAACCATACATGCAAACAAGGGCCAGCATTTTGGTACTCATACATACTGCATGCTGTGTATCGTCACCATGGGCAGCAGCAGCCGCCGTCGTGCGTGATGTACTCGGGACGACGCACAAACAAGATGGCATAATGCAGAATTTATGGATGATTAATCAAGCAGGATTCCTGGCTTGAAGAGCACCAACCAAAGCATAACGGTCGAACACCCCGGGTGCATGTGTCCCACATCGACCCCGCCCACCCTACAGCACCAGCAGCCTACGGGTGCGGGCCCACAGGCGAGTTTCCGCCCGGGTTGATGAATGTTGCAATTGTCTGGACATGCATCCATGATCATGCACTGATGTGGCGCACCTTTGGCGGGGGATGATGGTGGTATCGGGGCTCGGGGGGTCGCTGCCCGGGAGCTTCTGGGCCGTGGACTCCAGCAACTCGCGCTCTGCTCGCGCTTGAGCGCGTGCAGCCAATCTCAATGCACTTTTATTCGATCATAGATCGCACCAACCACGCTCATTCACAATGGCTCTCGCCTTCAAGTCCGCTGCTTCGAGGAGCATTGCGGCCAACCGGGGCGCTCGCTCCGTGGCCCCCATTGTGCGCGCCAAGAGCGTGGCTCGCTCCGCTGGCAGGTTTGTGCATAGGGCAGGGGCCGTCTGGACGACACATTGGCAGCGGCATGCCCTTGCGATCGGAGATCGCCGCAGTTGGGCTTCGCTCCTGACGGCAACTGTCGTCCTGTTCGGTGCTCTGTACACACAGTCGATCCGAATGAATGCCGTAGAACCCTGCACTCACGCCATCTCGCTGTGGCTCGATGCGGCACGCGCGCTCTGCTCCGACGCCACCACCGATCGCTCGTTGTCATGCCCAGCCATTGGGCAATGCTGCCTACGCCGGCCCCAAAGCACACCCTCCCACGCTGCCTTGCAGCATGCTGATATCGAACGCACCGCGCGTCCGCCCTGGCCCTGAACGCGCAGGCGCAGCGTTGTGGTGAACGCCGCCGCCCCCCTGGTTGGCAACACCGCCCCCGACTTCAAGGCCACCGCCGGTGAGAGCTCCCTGACCGCAGCCTCCTGAAATCCCACCTAGATCCAGCGCCTGTTCATACGGCAAGCATGTGGAACCCCTCCCCGGACCCACAAACGCCCGCCGGCACGCAACCCGCCACCGACCCGCCTGGACAGCCGGCGAACCCTGCGTCCCCGGCCATGACACCCCTGGCCGCGCCACTGACCCGCCCCATCGCCCTCCTTCTGCCCCTGCATCTTCCAGTCCTGGACCAGGAGTTTGTCGACATCACCCTGTCCCAGTACAAGGGCAAGTACGTCGTGCTCTTCTTCTACCCCCTGGGTGCGTTGCGCGGGCTGGGGGTGGGAGGGCTGGGGTGTGGGGGCATGCCTCTTGAGCACAATGACTGTTGGCGGTTGTGGGGCTGGCTGCCACACGCATGCGGCATGGGGCAGGCAGCTTCTCAAGGCGAGTGCTGCTGCGAAGGGTGGAGTCGAGCGGTGCCAGGGAGCCGACGCCGGCCGCTTGCTGCGTGTGCATTCGGGGTCGCCTGAAAACCAAACCAGCATTCAGCTGCCAAGGGAGCAGCGCCGGCCTCGCCCGCCGCCAGCAGCGCTGACCCCCGCTGCCACCCGCCCCTCGTGTCGCATGCCTTTGTGCCCTGTAATGTGTCTCCTCGGGGACGCCGCCCTACAGACTTCACGTGAGCTTTGGAGGGGGCGAGGGGGGAGCGGGGAGGGTGCAAGGGATGGCAGGCCTTCGCTCCTGGCTTGATACCGCGTGGGCTCCGTGCCGATGCGCCACCCTTGGAGCAGCACCGGGCATGCAAGTGCACTGCTGCGGCCGAGCCACGCCCGCCGCCCGCGACCTCCACGAGAGTGCGACGCCTCGGGTCCTGCTCACCCTCTCCCGCGACCCCCCTCCACCCCCCCCCCCTCTCAAACCACCCCAGCTTTGTGTGCCCCACCGAGATCACCGCCTTCTCTGACCGCCACGCCGAGTTCAAGAAGCTCAACACCGAGGTGCGCCGCTGTGCCGTTTTTCAGAGGCCTTTTTTGGGGTGCCTTCGAGGGTTTTTAGGGGGGTGTGTCATATCTTGGGGTCTCTCTCTTCACCGCGGAGGTTGGGGTCGGGGCACCGCGGGCTCGCTGGCAACTGGAGCGCGCCAGGCGTAGGGTTGGTTGCTCTCGAGGCAGGCGCGGGGGTGGTTGGGGGGAGGCACGCGCTTCTGGGTGGAGGGGCGGCGCTTGGGTGCGCGGTTTGGTTGTGGGTGGCAGCTGGGCTTCGCGCGGCTTCCGCGGCAGCTGTCGTTATGTTGCTGCAAAGGTCCAGTTGTATGCCGTTGTTGGGGCGAGGGCGGGGACTTGCCTGTTTCAGGGCACAGGCCGCATGTTACTCCAGCGGCTCGCGGTTTGGTGAGGCTCTGAGTTGCAGCAGGAACGCTGTGCATCTCCGCACCTCCCGGCAAGGCTGCCCGCATACTAGGCGGGCAGCTAGTAGCTGCCTCGGCTACCTCCACACAGGAGGCTGCCGTCTTCGGCAGCAGCCACCGCCAGCCCCCAGCAGCAAAGCGCCCATCTCAACCGCGACCTCGCAATCCACCCCACCCCAACCCTCAACCCGCCTCTCATCCCGGCCGCCCCAGTCGCTGCTCCTCAACCGTCCAGCCATCCACTCAACATCCGCGCTCCCACCACCCCGACAGACCTCAACCTCCCCCGTTTCCTGGCGCCACTCCAACTTACCTATCAC
>NW_014013293.1:0-5621 GCF_000611645.1 Monoraphidium neglectum | reverse complement strand
ACCCTCTACCCCCCCCCCCTCCAGGTCCTGGGTGTGTCCGTGGACTCCCAGTTCACCCACCTGGCCTGGATCCAGACCGACCGCAAGGACGGCGGACTGGGCGACCTGGCCTACCCCCTGGTGGCCGACCTCAAGAAGGAGATCTCAGAGGCTTACGGCGTGCTGACGCCCGACGGCATCGCGCTGCGCGGCCTGTTCTTGATCGACAAGGAGGGCGTGGTGCAGCACAGCACCATCAACAACCTCGGGTTCGGGCGCAGCGTGGACGAGACGCTGCGCGTGCTGCAGGCCATCCAGTACATCCAGAGCCACCCCGACGAGGTGCGGGCTTGATCAGTGTGTGAGGGTGCAGGCGTGTGCGCGCGCGCGCATGTGTGTGTGTGTAGAGGGGCAAGACGTTAGAGCGGGCGATTGCATGCGTGAGTGTGTGGAGTACTAGAGTTTGAGCGTGTGTGTGTGTGTGTGTCTGTGTGTGTGCATGGGGGGGAGCTGCGACTGAATTATGACCCTACCCCTTCTGCGCGCCTGCCCCCCCTCCCCAGGTGTGCCCTGCCGGCTGGAAGCCCGGGGATGCCACCATGAAGCCCGACCCCAAGGGCTCCAAGTGAGAGTGCCCCCGCCAGTACAGGCTTGATGCGTTGCATTTGAACCCATGCGCATTACAACCAGCAGCGCCCCGGCATCGCTGTGCCCACGGCCGCAACTGCTCCCGTCTCCCGGCAGCCAAAGCGTACCCTGCCATTGCGTGACCTCATAGCCAGCGCTCTACCCTTGGGTGGTAACAAAACCGTCCTCAAACTAACCGCTCCACACCCTCACCGCCCTGTACCTTTACCGCAGGGAGTACTTCTCCGCCATCTAAACCTGATCCAATTTTCGGCGCGCAGCGGCGGCGGTGCCGCCGGCATCGAGGAGAAAATTGCTCCCTCGGGCCTGATTGTAACGTCCCCATTCGGCATGCAAACAAGGCTTCGGCGCTTGGCAGGCTGGCTTGACACTTGATGGGCAGTCTTGGGTGCGACAAAGCATTGGTGATATTGATCAATCACTGCGGCAGCACAGTGATTGTGAGCTAGCGGCAGCAGCGCTGCGGGGCAGCAGCACGGCAGGAGTGGGTGGCTTGGCACAAAAGCGCGACGCGAGGACAATCCCGGGTGGTTGGTCAGGCTCCCCACCAGCCGGCTGCTGTAGCGCGTCCCCTTTGTCGCTGTGTGTCGCGGCAGCACCCCACACGCACCCATGCGCACGTGGCCTCTCTTGCCGCACGGTACAGACAGCTCAACCAGGTGGGGTTGTTGCTTTGTGTGGTTCATGAAAACCCGCCTTAAGCGGCCTGACGCCCAATGCAGCCAGCAGCAGTCGGTTATCTGGCGTTGACGGCCGGGCGCCATCGTGGCTTGCACCACCTGCTGGTGGCGTGCAGCTGGTCGAACACCGCTCTCTGCCCGGTCCTGACTGAATTGCTGGCACAAATCAGCCATTCAAAAATGCCTCTACATGGCTTCTCGACTGCGTGAACGCAGCACCCTCGCCTTCCGCTCTACTGCAGTGCCACGGTCCTGAATCCCTCTTCACCCGACGGTGAATTCGCGCCCGCCACGTCAGACCTGACTTGCCCGGCCATGCAAGACGCACATGATTACCGTGAGGTCGCGGCAATTTCAAAGAGCGGCTGCAGCACAAAACCATATCATGAAGAACAAAGCGGCGAACGAGTACCCCTGCATGATGTTGCTTGATCAGCCCATTGGTCGCATCCTGATGCAAATGAGCCGATCAAACCCCCTTCCTCTGCCTGAGCGGCGATGCACACAGTCCAAATGCTCAAGATCATGTTGCACCATGATGGTGCAGCTCAGCAATCAGATTGCCCCTGATGCAGCCGCCAGAGGGTCACGCGCGGGCGCCTGGGATGCCACAAAGTGCCGGCCCCACCATCATCGCCTCGCAGGAGTCGTGGGGAGCGTGGCCAAACTTTTTCGCCCACCACTCACGAAATGCTGGGGGGTCGGGATCGTCCTCAGAACCTGCTGCCAGGTCCGAGAGCAAGTAGAGAGCTGCAGGGTACGTCGCCCCCTCAACCGTGGTTGCGACAGCCCAAGCGGAGATGCCGCCCGACGGCGCGTCCTCATCATCCTCGCTTGACGGCTCCGCCTGCGCGGCACGTATGCGCCATCATGGAGTGGCTTGGAGGGCCGCGGACTGTGAGGCGAGCAGACAGACAACGAGAAAAACGATTGAAGTCAGCACATCCAGGCTGCCCCAGGTTGGTTTGCAGTGCACAGAGTGCCCGCCCACCTGGTGATGGTGGGGGGGCTGCTGCTGCTGCTGCTGCTGCTGCTGCTGCTGCTGCTGCTGCTGCTGCTGCTGCTGCTGCTGCTGCTGCTGCTGCTGCTGCTGCTGCTGCTGCGCCTGCGCCGGCGTGGTGGCCGCGGCCGCCATCATCACCTTGAACAATGTTGCGCACCCCCCGATGCGGTACAGCATTTTGGTGCACTTGCCATTGTCTCCCTCTCGCAGCTGGATGGCTTTGCCCTGGCGGCAACGCAGCACGCCGAGCTCTGCGCCCGCCGGTTTGTACGGCAGCAGCTGCGTCTCCGCCTCCTCCTTGCTCTTCAGGGACAGCCTGATGGTCTTTGAGGTGGCGCGAACCAGCAGCCCCAAATCCTCGAGGCGCAGGTGCAGAGCCAGCAGCGCGTTGTGCGCTCGGCGCCACCCGCCGCCGTGCCGCGAGTTCAGCTTGAGCATGTTGCGCATCTTGGCAAGCAGCTTGCGCGCCTCAGCGGGCAGCACGAGCCCTGCATCCTGCGGCGCCGCGAGCGCGGCGGCAGCGGCAGCCTCGCCTGACGGCCTAGTGGGGCTGGCGGGGCTGGCGCCGTGCCCTGCGCAGATGCCGCAGTCGTCAAGCTGCTCGACGCCCCCAAGCAGCCTGCTGGCATCCTCATCACGTTCCTCCCAGATTTGCTGCTCATCTGCACCCCGCTCGAGCAGGTCCGCTTGCGGCAGCAGGAGCGGCACCGCCGGGCGCGAGGGCTCGGTGCCCGGTGCAACTGGGTTGGCCAAGTGGTCCCTGCCGCCCCCGGCCTCCAACTCATCAACCCCACCGCCGCCACCGCCGCCACCGCCAAGCGCAGCGGGTGCTGCAAGTTCGGCAGCAGCGGGGCCTGCACGCAGGGGCTGCTGCTGCTGCTGCTGCTGCGGCGGCGGCTGATGCTGCTGCTGCTGCTGCTGCTGCTGCTGCGGCGGCTGCTGCTGCAGATGCTGCGGCTGTCGCACCAAGAATGACGCTCTTGGCTTCTTCTCGGGGCTTTTGAAGCCCCCACAACCAACGCCCGCAGCAGAGTCCTGACTGTCTCTCTCGCATGGTGATGCGCCACGCTTGGCACCGCCGCCAAGACCCATCTGACCTGCGCCGGCCAAGCGAGGAGGAGTGTAACGTGCGCCGCACACCAGCTGGCCCCTCATGCACCACCTGGGACTCTTGCAAGCTTGAGTTTGCAGCGCAAGGGCGGCATTGCACCCAGGGTTGACCGTGCCCTAGAGGGTGAGATGGACCCAGCGGGACTAGGATCCAGGTACAGGCAGTTTTGCTGACGTCTACTCACCTCTGACGATTCGGGGCTGAGCCTGCCGACGAGGAACTCGATTTCAGCGAGATCTTTGCGCGCTGGTAGTCTATTCAGGTCTCAACCTCTGTATTTGCGGAGATACAACATGTGATGATTGATAACACGGACATCTGTCAGCCGTATGGTGGGCACAAAAAGTGGCGCCAAGGGCAGGGTTGGGCGAGGAGCAGCAGCTGACAGTTTGGATGCACACGTCCACTGCATAACATTGATTATCACCAAGTGCTGCATAAATTGAAATTATCAGTACTCAGATTTGCTCGCATGCACGAAATTCGCGTGCACACAGCACATGCAGCACAGCCGCTATACACGTGGCTGAGTGGCGCGTCAGGGGCCTGGGGCCTGCCATGCCACATTCTCAGCACATGGGCGCATGGGCACGCCATGACGGCCATGCAATGCAGTTAATGACACATGACGCATCAAAACGCCTGCGCATGGGTGTTTTATGCGCGGTCGGGGCCTGGTTGGTCAAACCGTGGATCTGGGCTCTGACACTGTGGCCCCAGGGGTTTGCGTGATGAAGCATGAAGACGAGCAGCCGTGCTTGGTGCAACCCACACAATACTTTGTGTCCCTGCTTGCATGCGTATGTGTGTGTGTGTGTGCACGTGAGAGAGAGAGAGAGAAAGAGAGAGTGTGTGTGAGTCACATGGTACTCACGCGTTAGTGCAGACCCACTCGTGTGCATGTGCGATAGCTTGATTGTGGATGTGCGTCCTTCAATCCCAGTGCGCATCTGCTGCTGTGTCAGTGTGTGCATACGTTTGCATGTTCAGAACGAGGATGCAGTCGCACGCGGCTGCTGAAGCTGACACTGTGTGTGAGGGGCAGAGAGGGGGGGGCCATGCGCACCTGGCTCTCAAAACCAGGTGCCAAGCCACGACAACAGGTCAAGCCTTCTTGCAGGCAGCTGTCTTTGCGCTCAGAACACCGTCCTCTGCGCCTGTCCTGCTGAGTGATGTCACACGCTTTCTCAATGAAATGGTCGCAGTGTGAGGAGTTCAGTGTCACAGTGGCGCCGCAAGTGGCATTACAGCTGGAACAATACAAATGTCATTTGCAGACTATGCAGCCAGAGGAGTGGGGTGTTGCAGCCGGATGAGTTGGGTGTTGCATCGTGAGGACTGGGGTGTGGCATGCACCCCTGGACCTGCCAGATACAACGGGTCAGTCCATCAACCACTGGCGTGGCCAATTGTTCGAACGTGTGTGCATTGCCCGACGGCAGCAAAAAAGGGTGTTGGGGCGCGCCGCGGCAGATGAAAGGGGACAGGCGGCGGCGGCGGCCGCAGCGCTCGCGTTGCACACGCCGAC
This sequence comes from Monoraphidium neglectum, assembly GCF_000611645.1. NCBI lineage: Eukaryota > Viridiplantae > Chlorophyta > Chlorophyceae > Sphaeropleales > Selenastraceae > Monoraphidium > Monoraphidium neglectum. Next base: position 672 of record NW_014013293.1, on the reverse strand, counting down.
AGCTGGCAGCGAACGAATGACCGCATTGCTAGGAGAACCCCAGACGCGCCGTGGCGGCAATCATAGGCACACAGGGAGCCAGGCCGTCACCCGCCCGCCAGCTCAGCCGGCCGCGTCGCCCTGTACCGCTCCCACCGCTGCTGAGCGTAGGACATGTAATCAAAATCGGGGCACGCGCTGTCCCGCGCCTGCACCAGCCCCCACAGCGCCCACACCAGGTGGCTCGTGCACTCGTACGCGCGCGCCGCCGCCTGCAGCGCGGCGACCAGCGACCGCCACGCTGCGGGCGAGACGGCGCCGCGCCCGGCGTCCGCCGGCCGTTCGACCCCGTGCAGCCGCAGCCACCCCCAAACCGACCGCAGCGCCGCGCCGCCGCCGCCGCTTGCCGCCGCCGCCGCGATCGACAGCCCCTCACCGAGCCCGTCCGCCGCCGCCGCCGCCGCTGCGCCAGCTGGCGGGTCCAGGCCGAGGCCGGCCAGAAGCCCGCCAAGATACGCCTCCACAAATACGCGCTGCTGGCCGGCCCCCGGCATCCGCCCGAAATCCAGCAGGTCGGGCGTGTCCGTGTGGTAGTTTGCCGCCCACTCGCACCAGTGGTTGGCCAGGTCGAACGCGACGGGGGCGGGCCCGGCATACTCGTAATCGATCAGCCGGATGACGTCCCGGCCGCCC
>NW_014013294.1:30741-31340 GCF_000611645.1 Monoraphidium neglectum | reverse complement strand
GCCGCGGCCGCCAACTCGAGCAGCAGCGGCAGCTGCCACGGCTGCAGCGCCAGGTGCACCGGGCTAACCCCAAGGTCTAACGAGATGTGCGGCCGCGCGGCGTTTGCGCCGTCCACGTCAGCGTGCCACGTCAGCTTGAGCTGCAGGCTCAAGTCCAGGCCAGCCAGCTCCGGGCCCCCAAGAACCACCCCTCCGGCCCCGGCGCCCGAGTCCGCGTCCTCGTCCGCCCACCCGGCGCCGCCGCAGCCGCCGAGCAGCTGCCGCGCGTCGTCGGGGGTGGCCGCCATGAACGACGCGGCGAGCGAGGAGGCCGCGGCGCGGCGGCCGCCGCAGGCGCCCCCGGGGCCGCGGCGGGGCCCGACCGTGCCCTCGTCTGGCGCCGGCCCCTGCAGGATCTCGAGCGTCAGCCCCTCCAACTCCAACTCCTTGTACAAGTCCCCGCCGCCGGCAGGCACCACGCCGGCGGCGCCCGCCGCGCCCGCTGCGGCGGCGGTGCCGCCGCCGCCGGCCTCGGCGGCGGGCGGGGCCGCGGGCGTCGCGTCAGCGTACCTGAGGCAGTCGAAATGCAGGATTGCCTCTACCCCCTTCGAGCCGCCACC
>NW_014013294.1:10902-30315 GCF_000611645.1 Monoraphidium neglectum | reverse complement strand
CCCGCCAGGTCGTCGAGGCTCAGCAGCGCCCCCAGCCCGCCGAGCGCGCCGCCGGGGCCGTCCCGCCCACCGGCCGCCACGCCGCCGCCGCCGCCCCAGCCCGGCGCCGCCTCCGCCCGGCCGGGCGCCGGCGGCGGGCCGTCTGCGGCCGCAGCCGCGGCGCGGGCGTTGTCGGCGGCGTCGTCAGCCGTGATGGGGGCGAGGCTGATCAAGATCTCATCCAGTTCGACATCTGCGCGTGCGTCAGAGCCCGGAGAGCACCCGCTCTGCTGCGCCGCGGCCACCGTCGCCAGTGGGATGCTGGCACGCACAGCACCCACATAACCCGCGGTGACGCGCCAGCCTTCGAGCGCCTGCACAGGCGCCGCGGGCGCGGTTGCATGGAGGGCATGGGGCGAGGTGGCGGCGCGCATGTGAGTGGCGGCACCGCGTGAAATCATGCGTGTGACAACATGCATGCAAGGACATGCGCAGACGATGCTGGCGCGGCAGAAAGGCGAGGCAGTTGCAGCGCATCACCCATGCATCGGCCTGCACACAAGCAATACAACCAGTAATGGTACATTGCTATTTGCCAGGGTCCGACGGCACCCGCAGCGCCCTACACAGCCGACCCTGCTCCCTCCCCGCCCGCCACGCGCCCGGCCGGCCCCTGACGCCCTCCTCGCGCGCAGTGTCGTTCGCGGGTGACGCACCAGCCGCTGGTTGATGGTGTTGCAATTCAGCAAGACGTTGCGCAACTCAACGGCGCCTGTACCGAGCTGTACATCCAGTTGCTCCAAATCAAGGTCGGTCTGCAGGAATTTCCCGACGCTGCGCTTGAGCACAAACTTCAGGACCCGCCGCAGCGCCCAGTCAGCCGTGAACATCGCTCCAGCGGCGCCGCAGCGGCGCAGCGGCTGAGGGGCCGGCTGTTCAGGCCGGTGGCACGCACAGTGTCGTGGGGAGCGAGCGTGCTCACAGCGCCCGGGCCGCGCGCGACGCGGGGCGCCCCGCGCGCGCCGGGCGCGTCAGGGGCCTGCAGCCTGTCGTGTGGCAAATGGGAGCACGCTTTGAGTCCTCGTAGCCCGCGAGGGGGCCGTGGTCGCTTTCACCGATGCATGCACTCACTCCAGTCCTCGTGCTCGATGGCTGGATTGTGATTGAATCGTGATATTAATCTCACCAAATTTATCGGCGCTTCTTTCCGTTTCAATCGCCTTGGCGCCCTTGCGGTGCCCCCGTGCTCAGCAACAGAACTGACGCAGACGAGACCACGACCTTGGATCTACTCTCACCTCTCCCGTATTTTAGACGAAAATTTTTAAAAGCAGCATTTTGAGCAGTTTGACGTCTACACGCATCAAATCCTGCATGACAATTGCCTTGCTCAGAGCACGGGGTGAACCCATCAGCGCCTGGCAGCGGCATGGTGGTTCGGGAACGTCGGCACCGCGACACAGCATGCTAATCGGGTGTGACAGCTAGCGCCGGTTGCCGAGGCTTCAAGACAGGCCGCAAAGTGCGCGCTCTGGCGCAGCGGTCAACACTGAACGCACGTGCAGGTTGACCGCGGTGCTGCATTAGGTGGCCGCGGGGCATGCCGCCAAAAGCAATCAAGAAAACTGATGTCGGAAAACCAGCCGAGAAGGAACGGCTGGCATGGGCTGAGGCGGAGGTGCAGTCGTTGAACCGGCTGCTGGACATCAAAGCGCACGAGGTGATGCCACTACATCATTGCAGCTGAGCTAAGCTGCAAGGGCGCGCGGGCACTTGTTGAGGTGGTGACGAAGCGGCGCGCGATGATGCCAGAAAGGGCCTTGTCGCAATTGAAGTGGAGGCCTTGTGTTCCTGCAAACTCAACATGACAGCATGTGTGTTGTCGGCGCAGTCACGTAACAGCGGGCCTCACAGTGTCATCTGTTCGTGCCAGGCCACAGAGGCGCGCCATGCGGAGCGGGCGTGGCGGCAGCGCGCCGAGGCAGCCGAGGCTGCGCTTGATCAACTTCGCTCCGACATGCTGGATGTTTCTGCAGACATCAAGCGGCAGAGCGAGGTGGGCCAGAGGCGTGTGTGCGTGGGAGCATTTGATGTGAGGCAGCCTTTGTGTTTGCAAGCCTTGCAAAGTGCAACACACAACACCAAGTAATGGAAGCATCTACTGCATAGCATTGCATTGCATACGATTCAAAGCCGCCGATATGGCTGTCCTGGTCCCAACAGGGCGCAAGGGAGCAGCTGGACAGACGGATAAATGAGCTGGAGGGTCAGCAGCGGGAGCTGCGCGGACAGCTGGAGGAGCGTGAGGCGGCTATTGTGGGGCTGCAGAGCCGGATGGGCCAGCAGCAGGGCCATGAGGCAGAGCTGGTGAGCGTGGGTGAGGCCAGGTGCAGGTTGGCTGGCGTGCTGCATGCTCACCGTGGCCTGGCGCCAGCAGCCGCTGTGTGTTCAGTCAGGGATGCTGAACCTTGGCAAAATCCGGCCCTTGCCGCAGGAGTTGCGCCACCAGCAGCAGATCAAGCAGATGCAGGCAGAGTTCGCGGCGATGCTCAAGGATACACTTGAAAAACTGCAGCAGCGGCTGGAGGAGCGGCACACGGGCAAGGCTGTTGCCTTGTGAGTAGTGTTGTTGCAGCACCCGATGTTGCGGACGCCTTCACTCATTCACGTGTTTGTCCTTCACAGTGCTGCAGGATGGCAAACGGTTTGTACAGCAGTGGAATGATGTCCATTGTGTGTTTGAGTTTGCAGGCTACGTGCAATGTTCCATGTGTCGGTTGGATTCTTGGAGGGAGAGGATGAGAGGATGGACCGGGGTGCAGCAACCAAAGATTCCACTGCAATTTGTCGGCTCTGCCCACGCGGCTGGGCGGTAACTCAGTAACGTATTGTTCAGATCCCGCATCGTGCGCAACCAACTAAGATAAACTGCCAGACCTGAACTGCCCTGAACGCCACCTCACAGCCGAACTTGCCAGGGCCCACAACAACGCAACGGGACCTGCCATGGCCATAACGGGACCTGAGCGGCACTTGGTCACTGTCACGTCACTGTGACTTCCAGCACCACCAGCTGTCCTGTAGCACTTGGATGCTGGGTGCCGCAGTCTGTGTGCTATCGTACGGCACTCGCGGTGTCTTCAGACGCTGAGACATGATCTGGGAGCGATCACGCAGCGCAAGCTCTTAGTAGATTATTTTGTGGGGCTCCATGAGCTCGGATGGCAGGCGTCTCTCAGGAGCAGGCAGCATGACCAGCAAGGCGAATGGTGCAGCCTCGGGTAGGGATCTGCAGCCCGTGCCGGAGAGAGACACATCTCCTACACACTGCGGAATCAGCAGGGCGCACAGCGGTGGCTCCAGCAGGTGGGATTAGGGGTGATGTCTGTCGTTCGGGAGTTTGAACCGGCATCCTCAATCAAAACCACGGTCTGCTGACGCAGAGCTGGAGGCTACGCTGCCAAAGCATCGACGACGAGGGCCTCTGTGGAGCTGCCCAGGGACCTGCCAAAGTTCTCAAGCACAAGCAGGTCGGCGCTGGAGCAACAGCCAGTGAAGTGGCGCCGAGGCCCCTGCATGGCTACTGATCGAGCTCGGCAGGAACGCCAGCCGATGTCATTGAATCAAAGACACCTGTCCCTCCCTCCCTTGCCGCTTACTGCCGGCAACAGCTCACCCAAACCCACTTCGTGAACCGCAAACTGCCCAGGGCTTCCACGGCTCTGCAGCGCCAGTCGTCGGGGCTGCACGGCGGCCCGGACGTGCTGTCCAGGAGTGTGGACAACCTCAACCTCAAGGCCCTCTCGCAGCCCCCACGCAGCGCGCGTGCGGGCTCGACCTACTCGGCCGCTTCATCGGGCACGCGGACGGCGTCCGGCCAGGGCGGCGCCACCGCTGGGGCGCCAGGGTCGGCAACCAAGAGCACGGTGCGGGTACAGGCGGCGGGGCGCCGCAAGCTCGGCATGGCTTTGGGCTTGCATGCGTTGCACGGCAGTACTGCGTCTTGGTCCGCCTGCGTCCCTGACTTGACCCCGCTGCCTACCGACGCGCAGGGCAGCAGCAGCATATACGCTACGCCGCGGCGATCATCCGACGTCTCCTCTCTGCTGAGGCCCTCCAACTCGCGGCTGCCCAGCTACGCAGCACAGCACGGGGCCGCACCCGGCGGGCCGGCGCGCGGGGCGGGCGCAGCTCTCGGCGCGAGCAGCGCTGCTAGTCGGGGCCACTCAGTCGGGGCTGCAAGCAACCCCCCGCGAACCACCCTGTCGACGAGCCCCGAAGCTGGGGCCCCTTCTGCTGGTGAGCGACGTATGCATTTACGGGTTGAGCGGCTGGCAGAGGCGCTTCCAAGGTTGTGCACCTGCGATAAGGCGTCTTGCTTCACACAGCACACCCGATGGAGCTCAGGAACACCACTACACTTCCTGCATCCTTAAGTTCAACATTGTCAACGTGCACCAGCAGCTGCAGCTGCGGAGCTGGCACAGGCGCACACACGCCTGGAAGCAGAGCAAGCTGAGAAGGCGCGATTGCAGGTGCGTGGCGTGTTGACTATCTGGCTACGGTTGCCATTGATGTGTGTGCTTTAACACTCGCAAGTAAGCCCACCTCAGCCTGCGCAAGTGAGGACGTGCAAGCCCACGCAACCGCTGCACGTGCTCATGCAGGTTGCGCTGGCACGATCGGAAGGCGAACAGGCGGAGCTCCGACAGCAGCTGCAGCAGGGCCACGCCCATGACAGCACGGCCCTGCAGGTTTGTGGCAGCCCAAAAGGCGTTTGTGCTTGCTGTTCGCACATGACGCATGTCATGCGTCAGAAGGCATGTTGCTGACTCTCAGGTTGTGGGATATCATTCGCCTTCTAACGCTGCGCTTGCATAAATCAACTCTTTCTGCTGCATGCAGGAGGCGCGCGCACAGGTGGCGGACCTGCAGCGCCAGCTGGATGACGAGCGCTGCGGCAATCTGGCTACTTCAACCACTTCTGAGCTCATGCGCACGGTGGGCACTGATTTCGTGCGGCCTGCAGTGACAAAGGACCTCCACTCCGCATTTCTGCCCGTAAAACCCCATGTTGTGCACGGCTTTGAGCAGGCCAATGAGTCAAAACAGCAGCAATGACCACCGCAGGAGAGTGCCACTGCTGCTACAAAGCAGCCGAATCTGCCCTTTCCAATGCTCCTTGCCAGGCCCTGTCGCATAACATGACCAGCACAGCACAGCTGCAATTGCGCATCAACGAGCTGATGAGCGAGTTGAGCGAAGTGCAGGTGAGCCGCTCCATTGTCTAGCCTCAACGCTCACCCTAGCCGACCCTCCTGCACGCCCTGCAAGGACTTAGGTACAGCGCATGCGGCTGAGCAATGCGCATGCACGACTAATTGGTGTACGTCGCTGCCGGTGCGCGCATGCAGGTTGAGAGGGATGCGACTTTGCAGCAGACCATGGTGCAGACGGATGTACTGGGGCAGATGCATCACAAGGTGAGCAACGCCGGTAATGCTGCAGCATTTTCTAAACAGCAGCTTCCCAGCTCGGTTTACCAGGCCGAGCTGTGCATGTTACGTAATCAATAAGAAATCAATATGCCTGGCATTCACAGCCGTCACAGTCTCTGAACAAAGTCCTTTAACAAAATGCAGATTGACCTGGTCAAGGCGGAGCTGATGGCTGCCCAGTCCCTGAACAAGCAGCTGCACGAGCAGCTCATGGACGCGCGCCATGAAGAGGTGGGCGCTGGGAGATGGCCTCCAAGCTTAACATGTTGTGTGTACAACGTTGCACTTACCCACTGCCGACCGCCCAGCCCTATGACATCGGCGCGCCTGTTTAGCGAAAGCATCTCATGTAAAATCACACAAGCCGCCGCCGCCTTGACGCGCCCTTGACCCATGTGTCTGCCACCAGGAGCACACGCCCAGCCCGCGGCTGGTGCAGCTGCAGAAGGATCTGCGGGACGCTCGGCGCCGCGAGCAGGCCGCGACCAGCGAGGCGGCGCTCGGCGCAGAGGAGATGGAGCGGCTTGGCCACGAGCTAGCGGCGGCCAACAGCAAGGTCAACCTGCTGCAGGTCGCGCGCAACCAGCTGCAGAGCAAGGTTGGTGGCGGCACCATTCTGTCTGCGCGCACAGCCTTGCCTCCCTGCCTGTCGAGCTTCAGGCAATGGCAACCATGCAGTTTCGTGCTAAGTGTGTGCCTTGGCGCAATCTGCTGTTTGCCTGCACCGTACATCTGTCTGTATCACAGGTCGAGGCGCTGGTAGAGAGCGAGGAGCACCTCAAGAGCCGCGAGGCGGCGCTTCGCAGCAACGAGGCGGCGCTCAAGGGGGCGCTGGCGCAGGTGTGCAGGCTCGCTGTCCCCATGCAGCTTGCATGACGCGGCCAGCAATTTAAGGGTGGGACTGCAGCGCCCCGGACGCCGTAAGGGAGCACGAGGTGCGTGCGCCTTGCGCTCGCTGTCATTCACATCGCGCGCCACTAACGGTCCCGCGCGCCCGCAGAAACTTGACGAGCACCAGCAGCTGATGAACGTCATCTCAGAGCTGCAGCGCCACAAGGCCGGGCTGGAAGGTGCGCCCAGGGCAGGAGTACTCGCGCGGGCAGCCTCACCCCACCTGGACCCCCACAATTTGAAGATGGTGTGGTTGTGCAATGCGATCACGGTCACAGCTGATTATTTTGCGCATCTTTTGTCTACCCTTTCCATTATGCTGTTGATTACCACAGCCCTCGCTGCCGCCATGACGCTGCACTTCTGCAGGCACCCTGGAGGAAAAGCGCGCGTCGCTCACGGCGCTGGGAGCGCAGCTGGCAGGGCGTGGCAAGGCGCTAGCAGGGATGGAGGGGCAGCTGGCCGAGCAGCAGAGGAACCTCGACCGCCTCACGGGTGAGCTGGGGCATGGGGGCCGACTGCTGGTCATTTCTGAGCATTGGTGCATCAAACGAGCGGGCGGCAGCAGCCTAGGCCACCTTTTTCAAGACGTAGAATTGCGTGTGTGGTGCAAGCACACAAACACTTCATGAGATGCTTGTGCTTCCGTCACAGGAGAGATGCGCGTTGCGAACACGGATCGCGTCCGCCTGGAGGAGGAGCTATCGGACATGGCGGCAGCCCACAGCGACCTGCAGCAGCAGCTGGCGGCGGCGCGGGACGCGAGCGCGGGGTCTGCAGCCGTCGCGGCAAGGGCGGCTGCGGCAGAGGGGCGCGCTGAGGAGCTGGCAGCGGAGGCGGAGCGGCTGACTGCTGAGCTGGCGGAGGCCACGCAGGTTGGTTTTCAGGCTGCGAATCTGCTATCTGCGGACCTGCAAGCCTGCGACACGCTGCGAGCACAATAACAACGAGAGCAGGCACGTTTTAGCAAGATGCCTTGGTAGCCAGCGGGGCGCCGGCAGGGGCCACATTTGCTTGACCTTAATGATACTGGCTGTTACCTGCTATGTCCACACAGCTGGCCGAGGCGCGCTCCGAAGCGGCGCAGGATGCTGAGATTGCAGCGCTTAAGCGGCGGCTTGAGGCTAGTGAAGGCCAGCAGGTGGGTTGACGTTCCATTTGCTGCCACCGCTCGTGGCTTGCAGCGGGAGCAACAGCTCGGCCTGCCGCAAAAAGCAGTGCGCATGCGCAGCAGTCCGCTGGCAGAGCCCTGCAACAGCAGCAGCAGCAGCAGCCACAGCAGCGGCAGCAGCAGCTGCCTGTGTCTGAGAAATCAGTTTGACACTGTTGCTGCCCCACGTTGGGGGCCTGTTCCGCAGGCTGAGCTGCATGCAGCTGCTGCCGCAGCCGTGACGGAGCGCAATGCGCAGGCGAGCCATGCGCGCAAGCTGCTGGCGGACGCTGCCCGGCTGCAGGAGCAGCTGAATGGCGCAACTGAGGACATCTTCACGCTGCAGGTGGGCATTGGCCCACTGTGCCCTGAGCACGACACCATTTCGACTTGTCCAGAGGCTGCTCTGCTCCGCGTCATTCTGCACCCGTGGTGCGCCAAGCGTTTGCAGCCTGGATTCACCAATTGCCCAGCAATTGCCCATGGGCACATAAGGTACACACACACACACATATACACATATTCACACACCATCATACACAACATCTTCCCACCCCTTTCTCCCACATCCCTTCTTATTTCTTGCTGTCTCCTCTCTCTGACGTGTAACAATGCCAACAGAAGCAGCTCAACACCGCCATCAAGCGAATCGACGTGCTGCAGGACGAGAAAAACGTTGCCGTAGAGGCGCGCAACCAGGCGGCGGCGCGCGCGGACCAAATGCAGGCGGCCAAGGAGCGCCTGCCGGAGCTGGAGCAACAGCTGGCGCAGCTGCAGGTAGGCTGTGCGCCCGACATGGCGGTGACAAGGATTCGGCATGCCCCGCCTTGGTGCTCTGCGTCAGGCTTGGTCGGTCCAGAGCGGCGCTTCAGCCCTTGCGCAAGACCCCCCACCCACACACCGCATGCCTTCTCAAATAAACCTCCCAACACTTTCAAACCCTCAAAATTGCAAACCAGGCTGACCTGCGAGCCAGCAATGAGCTGTGCGCGGCGCGCGATGCGGAGTGCCAGCAGCTGCTTCAGCGCGCCGCCGCCCAGGGCACGGAGCTGGAGGTGGCACGTGCCCAGCTGGCAGAGGCGGCGGGGGCAGCCGCACGCTTGGCAGGGGTGGAGGCCGCGCTGGCTGCGCAGCGCGAGGGCGTGGGGCGTATACATGAGCTGCTGCGGGCGGCGGAGTCGCGCGTGTGCGATGCGGAGGAGCGCGCCAGCCGAGCAGAGGCGGAGGTGCGGCTCTCACAAGAGGCGCAGGCCGAGCTCGAGAGGCAGGCGGCAGGGGCGGCCGCTGCGCAGCTGGCAGCAGAGGAGGCCGCGGCCGCGCTGGACGCCGGCGAGCGCGCCGCGCGCGCCGCGGCGGCCGAGTCGGCTGCGGATGCACGCGCCGCGCGCGAGGCCGCGGCGCGGCTGGGCGAGCAGCTGGCGGCGTCTGTGTCGTCGGGGGGCAGTGCGCTGCGGGAGCTGGAAGCGCGGCTGCAGCACGCGCAGCAGAGAGCGGAGTCCCTGGCCACAAAGTGCGAGGAGGCACGCTGCGCGGCCGACGCTGCGGCAGCGCGCGAGCGCGCGGCGCAGCAGGAGCTGCGGCTGGCCGAAGTCGAGGGACAGCGGTTGACGCGGGCACTGACGTCCGCACAGGCAGCCGCGGAGAGCGCCCGCGCCGACGCTGACGCAGCCCTGTCTGCGGCGGCGGCTGAGGCCGCGGCAGCGGCGACGGCGGCAAGTGTCAGGGTCGAGACCAACGCGGCAGCGGCGCGCGTGCGGGAGCTGGAGGGGCAGCTGTCTGCGCTGTCAGCACAGCGCGCGCGCTCGGCGCGGCAGTCCAAGATGCAGGCGCTGCAGCTGAAGGAGCTCGAGGCTGCAAAGGTGGACCTGGAGGCGCAACTTGCAGCCTTCCACCCTGAGGCCGCGCAGCCAGGCAGCAAGGCGGCCAACATGGCAACAGCGGCCTCAGCAGACGTGGAGTTAGGCGGTGCGGCGGAGGATCAAGGGGGGACTTCGACTGGCGAGGGTGCGGCTGGGGGGGCGGGGGCGGCGGAAAGCGGGGCAGAAAGCGGGCGGAGGCGGCGGCGGGGCGCATTCGGGCGGGTGGTGGTGCCCATGCTGCAGTGGAGCGGGGTGATGAGTGCGCTTGCCATGGCGGCGGCGATGGCGGCGGGGCGCGCCCAGCAGCTGGAGCAGCAGCAGCAGCCACTAATGCAGCAGCGCAGCACCAGCGGATGAAGGGATGCCAGCACGTGGACACCTGCCCTGCCACAACAAGCTTCGGACTCTGATCACTTACTCATCGTTTTGTAGCTGACATATGGACCCACAGAAGCTTGCACCTGGCAATTGATCATGTTGCGACACTGCGTCTGTGTGCAGTCTGTTGGGGCGCCCTGAGAAAATCTTGCCCACCGCCGCATCAGCTGATAGCGGTACTGTAAGTGCAGTGCTGTGATGAATTAGGCCGTCCTCCTTCCTTCGGCCAAAAGGCCCTCTTTGAGGGGCTCATGCATGCGCAGTGTGGTCAACAGAACTTGGTCAGATCAGCGCGAGCATACACAAAGCTACGGGACGAAGCACAGCCCCAGGGCAAGCTAGCACCTTTGGCCTGCCAAACATCCCACATGCCAGAGTGATCGACATTCACATGCCCGCTGCGGCTCCCAGCTTCCCGTTCGATGCAGCTGGGTCGATTTCCGAGCCGTGCATGCTTCCGTGGCGATCCGTTGTTGAAAATACGTCATATACGTTTTTACCTCAGCTATCAACATCGCCGAGGCACGTCTTCACGCTCCTCACTCCTCCAGCTGGAGGTGCGCATGGCATGGAGGGCCGGCCTTTACCCGCATCACTCAAGTCGGAGACATTTCACGCCATCCAGAGCTCAGTGTCAGGCCAAAATGCTTGACCGTCATGGCGCGAGTCGTCGTCAGCCTTGCTCCGCCCTGCTCACAACGCCCTCCCACGCTTCCCAGGCTTTGCTCAGGATTCTCATAACAGCTTTCAGTCATGCAGCCCGAGGCCACCTCCAGCGTGGATGTGCCCAAGGCGGCGGCGCCCGCGCCCGCGCGCAAGGCAATTGCGCGCTTCGGCAAGGGCGCGTGGAGCAGCTTTGGCAAGGGCGCCACCGCATTCGGCTCCATGTTCAAAGGGCCGGAGAAGCCCCTGCCTGAGCAGACGATGGAGCTGCAAGAGATGAGCGGCCACCGAAAGTCTGCGTCGCTCAGCAGCAGCGTCGTCTCAAGCGACCTGGAGCAGTCGATTTGATCCGGCCCTTTTTGCCACCCTCCCGCGGCGTGGCCGCTCAGCCCCAGCGCTTGCCTGCAGAGGCCAGTGCATGGATTCTGAGACATACTAACATGATTGTACGCATGTACGCCTTGGCAGCCACGGTTTCGGCCTGAAGATTCTGATCATTCTTTTTTGGATTCCCACCAACGGCGCCAGCGCGTCGTTGCCGGCATGCCGGACTTGGTTGGCCCTGGCAAGTGGCCATGCTGATTTGCTCGTTCACCATCTTTGTCTTTCAGACTGGACTGAACGTCAGGCCACAAACTCACACGCACCGCCCCTGTCGCGTGCCGAGGCTGGTGCGAGTGTGTCTCGCACACGCCATCAAGCAGGAATCCGCGCGGCGACTGTGCGGTCAACAGACAGACAACTCAAACCTGGTATGCCCTCATTGATGTTCCAGCGGATTTTCAGCGGATTTTCATCCGCCTTCCTTTTGGTAGCGCCCCCTTGCATTTTGCGTCTGCCTGCATGCAATGAGCGGCGACAAGCGGAGGACAGGAGCGATAAATGCACCCCACTCAGGCCCTCTGCTTTCATAGCCCACTTGCGTGCTGCTGCTGCGTTCTCGTGTGTGTACACTAGAGGCGTTGATGCCAAGCGTGCCATGCAACTGCGCCGCTCCATGTAACCCTGAGACGGTGTCCCTTTGCATGTGTGCTTGCACCCACTGGATGGGCGGCTCTGGGTAATGCTGCCCGCCGGGCATCAGTGCATGTGATAGCGCAGGCTTTTGTCAGCCACTCACAAGCCCAGCCTGTTGGGCAGGGCGCGAGCCGCTTGCCGCAAAGTGAATAGCGCTGCTTTGGGCGTGCAGGGCGAACCCACGCGATGAGCGGCCGCGGGGTACGGTGGGCGGCGCAGGTAGCAGAATAAGGACACCCACGCTGCCTGCAAAGCAACCAGCGTCGGCCCGCGCACACTGCGCAGAGGTGAACAGCTTTCAGTGGCAGCAGCGTCGCGTGCATGTTGGGGGAACAGGACTCGCAGCAAGGCTGCGCCACGCGGCTAGTCACAGGTGCGGCACACCGCACTGGGGTCGAGTACGTTTGCGGCGCGCAAGTGGGCCGCGCGCGCCACGCCGTTGTTCTCTCATGCCAGTGAAAACGCGGACTGGGTTGCGTGGGGGCGCGGCCTCGCGCAGGAGCCCGCAGGCGCTGCACGGCTGGGGCAGCTGGGCAGGAAGGCATTATGAAGGGGAACGGCCAGGGAAAAAAGACAGACGGACGAAAGCGCAACTGGTGGAACCCATCAAGTGGAGTGTTCGAGAGCCGGCCGTCCGCATTATTTGGCTGGTGGCGCCGCCCTTGGCCAAGATGAGGGCTCACCGCGCCGCCAAGCATGTGTCAATTCTGATCGGCACACGACCGCATCGCACGGCGAGAGTGGTGCGGACTGCATGCGGAGGGAACAGATCACGCGATGAGCGTATTCGCGGCGCAAAATCACACGCACAGGCATGCATGGGCAAGTACACGGGGCGCAGAGGGTTTGTCAACCCATGGCGGGCAGGGCGCTGGCCCTCTCGACTCAAGCGGCGCGTTGGTCTCTCGGCATCCCTCAACGGAGTCAGCGCCTGCCTCGCAATTGCTTGGCCCAGGCACAGACCGGGTGGCGCCCCACGTTCAGGAAAAAGCGGGGAGGGCAGGGCCCCTGGGACAGCACGCTCACAGCCACTCGCTCAGCAGGCTGATGCCGTTGCGCAGCTGCTTGCTGGTCCCGCGCTGCGTCCGGAAAAACCTGCAGGGCAGGAGCCGGGGCGCCCGCACAGGGAGGGTTCAGGCCAGGCCGAGGCACAGCAGGAGGCAGGGTGGGGTGCAGCAGGGTTGGACCGCGGCTCCGAATTCGCAGGTGCGGCCAGCAGCACACTGACACTGCGCCTGGGGGCATGCGCAAGGCCCCAACGCTAGTCGACGCGCGACGCGCCGCGCCCCGCCTCTCATCAATTGCAAGGCGCCCCGCGCACCTGAGCGCCTCCACAAAGCCGCGCAGCTGCTGCTGCCCCATCTCGGGGCGCCGCGCGGTCACCACCCCCACGAGCCCGTGCAGCCACCGCTCAGAGGGGCTGCAGCCGATCTGCATCAGCGTCCGCACGATCTGCTCGAGGTCCTCCAAGGAGTATGAGTCATCGGCGTCGCCGCTGACATCAGCGATGACGTCACCGCCGCCGCCCGCCACCGCCCGCCAGAGCGCTGGCGGCGGCGACTCATCGAAGAACCGCTCGAGCAGCGCCGCCGGCGGGCTCATCCGCTGCTGCAGCTGCGCGCGCGCAAGGAGGGTCGACAGCGCCGAGCGGCGCAGGCGGCGGCGCCGTTGGCCCGCGGCGCCCGCGCCCGCGGCCTCCCCTGGGGGGGCCGCCGAGTCGGCGTCGATCCGCTCAAGTTGGGAGACCAGCCGTGGCCAGTGCAGCGCGACAAACGCCGCGACGCGCCGCTCGCACTCCTCTGACACCACCCAGCCCGCGTCCACGCGCGCCATTGTCCACTTGTTGCTGGCGGCGAGGCCGCAGGCAAACGCTGCCAGCGCGGCCTGCGCCTCAGGCGGCGCACCCGCGGCGGCGCCGCCGCGTCCGGGCCCTGAGCTGCCACCGCCCGACTCTTCCTGCAACAGCCGGTCGAGGTCTTCTAGGAACGCGTCGGTTGTGGCGCATAGGAATGACTCCCATGTCCCCGTGTCCGCCACCGCGCGTGGCAGCGCCCAGCGCGGCGTGCCAAACCCGATTGGCAGCGGCGACGCTTCGGCGTGCAGCGGTAGGCGCCCGAGGGCGGAGACGAGCGCGGCGAGGCGCGCGGCGCCAAACGTGTGCAGCTTGGTGGCTGCGGCGGCGCGGAGGGATAGGATCCACGTGCCAGAGAGGAGGAGGTCGGACAGGCATTCCTCCCCATCGGGGCCCGCGGCCGCGGCCGCCTCGGAGAGCGCCCGCAGCTCGCCGACGAGCTCCGCGGGGCGCCGCTCGGGCAGCTGCATCTCCTCCGCCACCGCGGTGCGCCAGGCGGCAGCCACGGCGGGCGCGGCTGCGGGGCTGCTGCTGCTTGCAAGGTCGACGCCAGCGATGCAGTGCGGCATGACGACGCAGTCATGCAAGGCGCGCGTGGTGAAGGGGGCTACCCGCGGCACCGGCAGCGCTTGCGTATGTTTGCAACATCCCGTGCGAGCCGTTTCATGTCGGTGCGCGTGAGTCCTGAGGCCGATGGGATGGACTGCGACTCTGTGCATCGCCGGTCTGCGAGATGGGGCCGGGCGGTGCTGTATATTTGAGATGATCTATATTTAATGATCAGAACGACTTCTCAGGAGGCGTTGCACCGCTCTCACTCGCAAGATTTGAAGCCAAGCGGCACCACGGGTTACTCACGTCACTTTCGTGTGCTGTATCTGCCTCAAAAGTTTTGGCGCGTCAAATTTGACTCTTGTTTGCAATCTCAGCATGAGATCACGGGGTAATTGACACCAAACTTAAGAATTCCTAGCAGGCTACTTGAGCGGAGCAGAAATGGTTGTGTAATTGCTGATCGTACCCACAAGTGATGCTCACATGCAGCTGCTGGAGGTGGGCCGGCGGTGTGCGTGGGCGTGGCCGCGTTGTTGGTCGGCGCACGGCGCGCAGCTTGCAAGGAATCAAAATGCGTCGTGCGCCAAACGCCTTTGCTGCAGGACTGCCGCTTCGTCATCGACCTTGATGGCTGCGGCGGCAACTCGTTTGAGGACCGCCTCTGCAAGGAAATAGGTGAGCCGCGCCAGAGTCACAGCAGCACCCCGCGCCATCCCATTGACTGTGTGCGCAAGCTCGGCCATGCAACCCTGGGCCCCAAGGGCCTGCGAAGCTGAGCCAGCCCCCGCCCCTTGCCCTTGCGCCCATGGAATCGCCGACGCGTTGTGCAGCCGCCCTGGGCGGCGAGGTGGTCTCATCTCTCGAGGCGGGGTGCACACATGTGGTCGTGCGCCACGCGCAGCAGGCCATCCTGCAGCGCGTGGAGGCGCCGCACGTGCAGGTGGTGGCCGCAGAGTATGTGACCGCCAGCGCGGAGCCAGGGAGGCTGCGGCGGCCGCCGCCGGTGAGGCCGCGCGCACACAGCAGCAGCATGCCTCTTTCAATGGTCCAGATGCAAGACTCGGGCTGTCGTGCGCTTGTTTGGCATTGTATCGGCGGTCAAGAGGCTGCCAATTGGATGGGCGGGCGCGCTTGCTGCACCCCAGCCCCCAGCAAATTCGCGCAAGCGACGCCTGGTCTTGGGGGCTGGCGCGCCAGCACGGTCGTGGGTGCAGCAGCAAGCATCCCAACCTCACGAGCCGCCGCGCGGCGGCGTGCACACAGGAGGACTTCCCGCCCTACCCGGGCCCGGCCATCCCTGGAATGGCAGAGTCCGGCTACGAGATTACCCTCTCGAACATCAAGGTGTGGGCTGTACATGTGGCCGGCGGCACATCTGGGGATGATGGCAGGGGACACTCTGCTTTGCTTCTCAACACAGCAGCTGCAGAAAAGTGGCCAGATGGGTTGGGCTCATCAACACTGGGCCGCTGGGCGCACTCACGCACTGCATGGAGCACTGAAAGCGCAGCTCCCAGACCAGCAGCCGCATGCACAATGAACGGGCATGTCAGCGCCTCCCATCATGCTCGGCCTGCCACCTGCCTCCCTGGCACATGCACTCTTGCAGGGCCCCGACAGGGACATGGCGCGCTACAGGATCCAGGTGGGCGTCATGCATCGCAGCACGCGCAGCACGCGCAGCACGCGCAGCACGCGCAGCACGCACAACATGCGCAGCACGCGCAGCCCATCCCGCATGTACAACTGCTGCGCGCCCCGCCCATCGCCGGCTTTAATTCTCGCATCCCCGCTTGTCCATGCATCCCGAGCGTATGCCAGCCGAGTGACGCGATGCGCCCTTGGCTGCATGACCACCGCGCGGCCTGCCGCCCTGCCCTTTCCACTGCAGTGCACCGGCGTTAGGTTTACGGGGGCGATGGCGCGCACCGCGACACACCTGGTGGTGCAGCTGCCGCTGGAGCGCTCCCAGAAGACCGCCACCGCCGACTCGTGCGTTTCAGGGCCTGGGGCGGCATTCATCGGCTGTGCGCGTGCGCCAAGGCACG
This sequence comes from Monoraphidium neglectum, assembly GCF_000611645.1. Classification (NCBI taxonomy): domain Eukaryota; kingdom Viridiplantae; phylum Chlorophyta; class Chlorophyceae; order Sphaeropleales; family Selenastraceae; genus Monoraphidium; species Monoraphidium neglectum. The sequence continues at coordinate 14,425 of NW_014013294.1, read as the reverse complement.
CCCTGCCTGCGATGGCACTTCCGCGCCGGCTTGCTCCAGAATTTGCGTGCATGCGCACGCCCACGCGCGCCCACCACGTCTCCTCACCCATGCGCACGCGCGTGTGCTCGCGACCGCCGCCCAGGTGGGGCGTCCACATTGTGACGCTGGACTGGATCAACGCGTGCCTTCTGGAGTGGCGCCTGGTGGACGATGCCCCCTTTGTCGTGCCCCCGCCCAGCCAGCCGCCTGCGGCGCCGGCAGCGGCCGCCGCGGCACCGCCGGCGCCGCGCAGTGGGGCCGGCGAAGGGCCCCAGCTGGACCTGGAAGCGGAATTTAAGACGGAGCATGGTGAATTCCCCGCGTCGGGCGCAGCCGACAGCGCGGCGGCGGCCGGGGCGACGCGGCCCGCGGGCGGCGCCGCGGGCCCGGGGGTGAGCGAGGAGCGGACGCAGCCGGACTCTGGTGCTGGAATGCGGCAGTCGGCGCCGGTTGTGCTCGAAGAGCACTTGGGAGAGGGGACGGCGAATGGGGATAGCGGACAGGCGCCCAATCAGCAGGAACAGCTGCCGCCGCCGCTGCAGTCGCCGCAGCAGTGGCGTGAAGCATTGGAATTGCAGCAGCCAACAGGCGCCGCGCCTGTGGGTCCGGTAGCCGGCAGCCCCCCGCCCCAGCCCTCCCCTCAAGCAGCCAGCAGCCTGGATGGCCGGCAGCTCTCGCCCGGCGTTGCAACCCCTGGCGATGCAGCAGCTGCCGTTGAGGTTGCAGTTGCTGAGAATGAGCAGAGCCCCGCCAGCCCGGCCGTTGGGCGTGCGGGTGAGGCAGGGGAGGGCGTTGCCGCCGTCCAGGGCGGTGACACGGAGGAGGGCGGCGGGACAGAAGACGAAGATGAGGATGCCATGGCGGAGTATCATATGGAGGAGGCAGCAGCGGCGACAGCACTAGCAGACGCAGCTACACCTGCGGATGCGGCAGACGCAGCGGCGGCAGCAGCAGGAGCACGAGCGGCAGCAGCGGCAGCACTAGCGGAGGCAGCACCAGCAGACGCAGCGGCAGCAGCGGCAGCACCCGCGACCGCCACGCCGGCGGCGCCAGCAGAGGTGGTGGCTGAAGCAGGGCAGGCAGCAGAGGGAGCCGCGCGGTGTCGCAACGAGCAGCAGGAGGGGTTCTCGCATCACGAAGACGGCGGCGCGACGGCAGGGGCGCCCAATGCATTAGCAGCGGCGCCCGCGGCTGCAGCAGCGGCGCCACAAGCAGCAGAAGAAGTGCCGCACGCGAGCGAGGCGGACGCCAGCAGAGGCGGCGACAGTGATGGCGGCGACGGCGACGGCGGCGGCGAGGACGAAGAAATGGCGGACATGGAGGAGGCGGGCGGCGGCCTGCCGACCACGCAGCCGCTGCCAGAGCATGACGGCTTTCTGGGCAGCACGCAGCCTACTGGCGGCGGCTGGCAGGAAGGTGCTTCTGAGGATGAGGAGAGCCAGGGGCAAGGGGCCGGGGCCGCGGGGGGCGCCGACGCACCAGAGCTGACGGCAGGAGAGGCGGGTTTGCAGGAGCCAGGGCCTCAGTCGCCGCGCGGGCCCTCCTTGGAACAGGTAGGTGCGGCGGCTGCAGCATGGGGCTGGCAACAACAGGTCCCTGGCGCGTGTGGCGGCGCGCTTCGCTCGGGGCCGGGGGTTTGGTGCGTGCCGCCGCCCTGTGGGTGTTGCACCGGTTGGCGTTGGTGCGCATCCGAGGTTGACCGGCCGCCTGGGTATCCCGACTCCCGCCTTAATACACCGCAGGCCGCGGCCACGGGCGCCCTGCAGCAGGCGGCAGTGCGAGGCAGCCAAGACGCCGCCGCTGCCCAAGGCGCCGACCCCAGCACTAGTGCGGAGGACGGAGGGCCCGCGCCCAGCAGCCCGGGGGGCAGCAGTGCCGGCGCCGCCGGTGCCGTGTGCGCAACGGGGTCCCCCGAGCGCCCGACGGCTGGAGGCGCGCCGGCGGCGCCGGCTGCGGCGTCCACGCCATCTGGCAATGCCGACGTCGGCGGCGTCGGCCGACCGCAATGGCGGCGCCCGCCGGGCAGCGGCGACGGCAACGCCGCCGCCGCTGCCGCCGCCGCCGCGGCTCCGCCGCACAGCGCCGGCGGCACCGGGGTCAGCGGTGGCTGCCCTGCACCGTCTTCTGGCGGCGCGGGCGGCGGCTTTGGCCAGGCGCTTCGCTTCTCTCAGCTGGGCGATCTTGTGACAGCGCTGGCGCCATCGTCCGGGGAACACCTGGGCTTTGGCCTTGCGCCGATTGGGGTTGGGGCTGATGCGAAGGAGGAGGACAAGGAGGAGATGGAGGAGGACGAAGGGGAGGAGGAGGAGGAGGCGCTGCGATCGCTGCTGCATAAGCAGCATCCACCGCCGCCACCACAGCAGCAGCAGCAGCAGCAGCAGCAGCAGCAGCAGCAGCAGCAGCAGTCGGAGCAGCAGCAGGAGCCGCAGCAGGCGACGGCAGCAGTAGCCCAGCCTCGTCAAGAGAGTGGTGCCCACAGCCAGGGTGACGCCGTCTCAGAGGGGGCAGGACTCTCCCACGCAGAGGCGCGCTCAGTAGCGGAAGTGGACGCCTCGGCAGCGGCGGCGGCAGCCGGGGTCGTCGCTGCAGCCGAGCAGCGAGCCGCGGCGGCTGCAGCGCGGGCAGCACAGGCGGAGGCGGCCGCCCGGGCCAGTTCTAATTGGCAGCACAAGCCGCTGAAGCGCATCAAGCGGGCGCGGATAGGCGGCTTGGTGACGGCGGCGGGTGTTGGTGACGGGAACGCGCCCCACTCTGCGGGCCCATCCGTGAGCGGTGCACTGGCCGCCGCTTCTCCAGCTAAGAAGCCCAGCGGCCGGCGCAGCAGCGTGCGGCGCATCAGCGCGGAGCAGGCGCTGGGTGCTGTGCTGGACAGCACACTCGGCATTCACAATGCTGATGACAGCACGGCCCACCACACTAAGCAGCAGCAGCAGCCGCAGCAGGCACAGCAACATCGGGAGCAGCGGGAAGGGCGTAGGCAGCAGAAGCAGCAGCAGCAGCGGAGCGCAGCCCACGTCGACGACCAGAGGGAGGAGCCCGAGGGGCTAGAGGAGGGGCAGCCGCGGGGCAGCAGCAGGAGGCGGCGCGGGGCGCCAAGCGCGGCGGCAGCCGAGAGGCGCGAGCAGGCATCGGGTCGGCCGGAGGGGGCCCTAGGTGGCAAGGAACCTTCCAGGCGCAAGCCGCCCACGCAGCAGGCAGAGGCTCCGGCGGTCACTTGCGTCGAGGGAGACCGCAAGGGGCGCGCGGTGCGCAAGGGCGCCGCGGCAGGCGCAACCGCAGCTGCGGCAGCCCCGCTCGAGGCGGCGGCACGGCCTGCCGGGCGTGCGGGAGCGAAGCGCGGCAAGCGGGGGCGAGTGGAGGAGGATGATGGTGATGAGGGGGAGGAGCAACAGGCTGCGGATGAGGAAGGCCCACCAGCGGCTCAAGCCACGCCAAAAAAACGAAATGGGCCTTCGAAAGGCGGCCAGCCGCAAGCCGCGCCCCCGCCGCCGCCCAGCCGAGG
>NW_014013294.1:0-10050 GCF_000611645.1 Monoraphidium neglectum | reverse complement strand
CCGCCGCTGCCGCCGCCGCGCCGCCGGCCGCAGCGCCGGGGCCGCGCTCGGCGGGCGCCAAGGGGCGGGCTGCCAAGGCCACGGCGGCGGCGACGGCCACGGCGGCGCCGGTGGTCGTCACCCTCAGTGGCTTCCACGCAGACGGCCGCGAGCAGCTGGCCGCAGCCCTGCGGAAGCTTCCCGGCGTGCGCTGCCTGGGCACCGCGCATGTGTTCGAGGCCGGCACGACGCACGTGGTGGCTCCGGCCCTGAAGCGCAGCGACAAGACGATGGCGGCCATGGCGGGGGGTGAGCGGGGGGGAGGCGTTGGGAGCGTCAGCGGGGGGCGCCTCGCGCCTCGCGGTGCACGAAAGGCCTGCAGGCGCGCCTGTTTCTAGCACACTCAGACATGTCAGCACAGAGGATGATATGTTTCAAGCGCTCAGGGGCAAGCCCTCGCCTCGATGGGGATGCATGTGACGTCCAAACCCGGCCGCGACCTTGAACTTGGCCCCGCCCGCCGCGCGGCCCCTGACAGGCACTGCGTGGCTGGTGGCTGATTCGTGGGTTGAGGACAGCGTGCGGGCGGGGCGGCCGCTGGACCCCTCAGCCCACGAGCTGCAGGACTGTGAATCAGGCGCCATCTCAACCGGTGCGGGCCGCCGCGGCAGCAACAAAGAGGGGGTTGCCCGGCGTCATGCCGCGCGCACGGCATGGTTTCGCTAATTGATGCTGCTGGGCCTTCCGCTGCGCTTGTGCATTCGTCTGCTGTTGTTTGCAGCATGGGTGGGACAGGGCGGACCGCGTCAGGGGCCATAAGCTGGCCTTGCAATGTGCAGGAGGGCGGCACGCATTATGCGTTTGGCCAGGGGGGAATACCATTCATCTGGTTCGCGATCGCCCCTGCAAGCGGTCCTTGTCAGGATTCCAATTGCATTTCGGTCACTGTGCCTCGTGCCCGCCCCGCCCCGCATGACGCCCACAGGCGCCCCCCGCCACTGGCGCCTCCGCCGCGCCGCGACCGGTGCCGGCGCGTTTGCCGGGCTGCGGGTCCTGCTGCACGGCGCGTTTGAGGCGCCAGACGCAGACACCCTCGAGCGCATGGTCACCGCCGGCGGCGGCGAGGTGCTGCGGCAGGGCCCGCCCTTCGACGCTGAGCTGGCGGAGGGCGGGGGCGCTGACCTGGCGGTCGTCGGGGGCCGCAAGGGGCCGGGCGACAGGTGAGAGGGGGCGGTGGTGGTGGTGGGGTGGTGGTGGGGCGTCCGGGTGCGGGAGGAAAGCAATTTGTCGCGATGCAGCAACTGGGCGCTGCTGCGATGCAAAGCAAGTAATGGATCCAGGCCAACACGTGCTTGCTGACGCCTGATTGGGCCCTGTGGGTGGCGCGTCGGCACCCGCGCCGCACAGCCCTCGGGTGCCACGCCCCTGCTTGCGACCGTGCGCGGCCGAATCGCGCATCTCGCGACGCACCCATGCCCGCGCGGCAGGTGGGTGCGCGCGTTCAAGGCTGCCGGCGTGCCCTGCGTCTCGTCTGCCTACCTCGTGGACTGGGTGGCCCACCCCTGGACCGAGCTGGGGCCCCACCGCCTGTTCGGCACCGCGCCCGGGCGGAAGCTGGCAGCGCTCGAGGCGGCGCGGCGCGCGGGGGGCAGCACCGCCAGCAGGGCGGAGGCGGAGGCCGAGGGCGCCCGGTCAGCCTCTTTTTGAGAGGCGCGTGGCAACAGAGTGCTGCAATGGGGTTTCCGGGCCGTGGCGGCTGCAGCGGGCGGTGCGCTGAGCAGTTGGTTGACACTTTGTCGTCGATCTGTGCCTCCACAAATGGGTTGGGCGCCCACTGTCTCCTGTTGCGTGCCGTCACGGTGTGATCCAGCCTGGCACCTGCGTAGGCATGTAATGATATGACGCAAGCAAACGATAGGTGCCTGCTGTCCTTTTTTTCACCAAGAATGGCCAGCAGGCTCCCAGCGGTCCAAAGTCGGTTTGGCAAGCTGCCCGCCTACTGTTGTCCAATCCACCGCTTGTCGTCTGGGGATGGCGCGCCTGCATCTATTGGGGCTCTGGTGGCCTGAGTTCTGCAATGGGGACAGCCCAACATGACAAGACCCTAGAGCTGTTTCGGAAGCAATAGGATAGATTAATGGAGGAGTGGCATCGCCCCTGTGGCATCACCGCTGTAGCATCACCCCTGTGGCATCACCCCTGTGCTTCAAGTGTGCCAGGGCAGGCACCTGCCAGCTTTGCTGCGATGGCCCAAGCCGCACTCCCCGCCCTCCCCCCCCTCCATGTGAAAAAATTGGTGCTCCAGTGCCCCGCAAGTTACAGTTGCGGCGATGGTATTCTTGTAACATTGTTCAGCACCACGCAACCAAACTATGGGAATGTGCGGCGCCAACGGGGCGCTTTGTCAGCTCTGGGCAGCTGTGGTCGACCGGGACAGTGGGGGCTTTCAAGAGGGGATGGGTCGTCTGAAGCAATGGGGGAGGGGCGTTGCCTGGAGATTTTTGCTGGTATGCCCCTGCCGGAAGCGAGGCAGCGGGCGCGAGCAAGCGAGGCAGCGGGGCAAACCAGCAAAAGCCCTCCAGGCAACGCCCCTCCGCAATTGCTCCCGACGACCCGACCGGCGCCAGTCGCACTGGGCAGCATGTTGCCGAGCATATTGACCAAGCTGCTTCGTAAAATTCATGCAGCAACGAGGGTTCAACTGCCGCGTGGCGCCCGGCGTGGCCATCCACCGTAGACAAGTACGGTGGACACTGCCCATGCGCATGGCAGGTGTGGCAAGCAGCGGTGCGCTCAAATAAATTGGGATATCCCCGCCCGTGCTCTCTACACCGGTATATCTCGGTACATCTTGTGAATCAATAAGTCTCTATCTGACTTAGGCCTCCTGTGACCAGACGATCTGGCAGCGAGTTACTGAAATTGACTACTCGCTTGCATCAGAAGCCCGATTGGCCAAGATAATAAACATAAAGCGCCGAGTCTCGCACTCTCAGTCTTACGTAGTGCACTCACGGATTTGCACCAAGCACGCCGACGCAACACCTGGCAACTCAATTCTTGCGAGAGCGAAATGACGTCTATCAACTTAGGCTGCGGGGCAGCTCAACGGCTGCAATCCAATCGGCAGCAGCCGCTGCGATGCAGCGCCAGTCCTGCTGCCGCACGCTTTGCGCCGTTTTACCTCGCGCCCGCGAGGTGAGGCTCGTTGTGTTGAGACTGCTCCGGCTACGCGTGTCAGTTGCGCCTGTGCCTGATATATGTGCACATTGCAACCCAGGGCCTGCAGAGCGACGAACTTCATGGGAGCAACTGCCTCGAGTGCGGCATGCAGCAGCATTGCCGTGCCAGCAGCGGCGCCGGCCCCAGCTTGGGGCGCGCCGCTGAGGCGGGCAGGTGTGCGAACGCGCGCCGCGGGGATGGACGCGATGCCCGTGTGGACGCTGGACCAAGTGGCAGGCCTCGTGTTTGGGGTGAGCGCCGCTGTTGGCGGGCTGCTGGGCGATCGATGCTGTGGTCGCGCAAAGCGCTCGCACAGCTCCGCATGAGGGGCTATTAATTTAGCGATCGTGCCGCAGCGCCCAAGCCGCGCGCTGCATATGCGCGGCCCCAAGCGCGCTCGCATGGCGCGGCAGGGGTGCGTCCCTGCGGTTGCGGCACGCGCCCGCTGCTCGGCAGGCCTCCCTGGAAAGGTCCATGTGCACAAGCGTTCCGCGCCTCTGCGCGCACATGCTACAAGCAAATTCTCTCCTACACACACACACACACACACACACACACACACACACACACATACACACCGCACACAATCTTTTTCTTTGCTTTGATCCGCGGCGTGCAGGGGGTGATGGTCGCGTTCTTTGCAGGCGCACCGCAGGTCGACATTTGGGTGGCCAAGCAGCAGCGGCGGCAGCTGGGGCTCTGCGAGCGCTGCGGCGGGGTCAATGAGCCGGGCAGCTGCAGGGAGGCAGCGTGCCCGTTGCGAGCGCAGGGCCAGGCGAGTAACGGCGGCGGCGGCGGCGGTGGCGGCGCAGGAGGCGTCTGAGCTCTGCGCTGGTGGCCCGCCCAGTTTGATGTGATCGCTAGATGTGCGAATCCGTGAAATGCTGTAATGAGAGATGGCCCCAGCTTATCTGCCAGACCCTGTCGATTTGCTGCTGTTTCGATTCAAGCATCAGTATATATTGGCGGCTGTTTCGATTCAAGCTTCAGTATGTATTGGGGGAGCCAGCACGGAACCGCCATGCCTGGAGTGTGCTAGTGCACAGACGCGCCGCCAGACCATGGGCCTGTGTGCATGCTGGCGTTTTCCAAAGCTTTGGGCTCTAAGAAGAAATCGGCTGATGATTGCAGTGCAGGAGGATGAAGAAGAGTTCACTGGTGGTTTGCAGCTGGTCTTTTTCCACAGATGGGCAGGCACAGCAGCCACAGTCTCTGCAAGCTGCATCGCTGCGACGAAAAACGTGGCACAAGCCTAAGCATGCCCCAATCTGCACTACATTGTCAGTCTGCCTAAGCTATCAGCACAAGCAGAATCGGCGCTGCGAGCCGTTAGCTCAGCAGATAGGCACGAAAAAACGCTGGACGTAAGGCCTGGCTAAAACTTGCTCAACAGGATCAAGGTGCCGGCAGCCATGCCTCAATTCCAAATCTGCTGCATGTCGAGATGCCTTGCCACCCCAGGAGCTCCAGGCCAGGGCTGGCACACAGGCTCGTTGCACAGCACACTTTTGGTTTGGGGCGGTTCGACAGAGCTGCCGTGAACCCGATCAACAGTTTCACTCTTTGAGCCAGGCACCTGTGACACACCCCTACACATGCCATGCTTTGTAAGTGACCCTACCACCCGTCCCTGCCGCACATGTGCACGGAATTGACAGGCGGCCCGCCGCACTGCCGGCAGCAGGCGTCTCGCAATCTGGGCACGAGTCGCAATGACCTCCGCCCACGTGGCGCGCGCACAGGCCTCCCTCCTCGCTCTGCACCCTGTTGTATTGCCCCTGTATGGTGCAGCCACTCATATCTTGACACAGCAATTGCGAGAAGCAGGATACAGGGACAGCTGAAAGGTCGGCAATCTTGACGGGTGCATGGGCTGAATCGAAGGCCGAAGGTGCGTTGACTGGGCAACACCCTGCCAGCCACCACATTGCAGGTGTGTGATTCAGCCTGTGCCGACAAAGAAGTAACGTGTGGTTGTGATGGCCCCTGGCTAAGGTGCGCCGTCACGGCTCGCCGCCCGCATCACCCCTTCCTGGGTGGTGTGGGTGTGTGCGGGAAGGAATGACGCGGGTGACTGCGGGTGATGTCACACAAATGCATCAGTATATACAGCATCTTCACGAGCGTGCTTGCCATTCCCGACTTGCACATACCCCTCCGCCGGATTCGAAACAACTCGAAGCCTTTTCGCAACCGTCTGATCTCCGCAATCAACATCCAAGATGTCCGAGGCCTACAAGGTAGGTTGTTTTGACGCAATCAGGTGCCACCCCGCTTCAATGGGGTTGTTGGTGTGATCCTTTGTGTGTGTGGCGGTGACAGCGCCGGCGCTTGTGTCACCCCTCTCGTGCCTCTCTACCCTGGCCTATCAGGAGGACCGCAAGCAGGAGGTGGCTCAGGAGAAGTACAACGCCAACTTTGAGGAGCTGTCCGGTGTGTGATTTCGTGTGCAGCCTTCGCATCATTCTGGGTGGCTAGATCTGCAAATCCTTGGAGATCATGAGAGGATGAGTAGGATTACTTTTTTCTCCCCTCCTGCTCTTCCCCACAGGCAAGGAGCGCCAGTCTGTGGGTGGCACTGTTGGTGGCGAGATGCGTAGGGAGCAGGTGCGCGCATGACAACTGTTGACATTTGTGTTTTTCTGTCGTGGGGCGCTGCATCGAAGCATGAGCTGTGAGTGCGCGATGTCTTCCAGCTTGTCTAAATATTCTACCTCACACCTGTCTCATGTGGTTCCCTTCTCCCTTCTTATCGCATCCCAACCGCAGATGGGGGAGGGTAAGGGTGGAGATGTTCATGCCGCTTACGCCGAGATGGGGTCCAAGGGTGGCCAGGCCACTGGTGGTGACACGCAGTGAATTGCCCCTGACTGTGAACATGCTGACTGATCATGATAAATGCTCCGCACCTTTTTTGCGGGTTTTGTTGATATATGATCATGATGCATGACAGGCTGTGTTCAATTCGCTTGCAACGTATTGCTGTGCATGGTGGTGAAGGGAAGAATGGTGTGCATGCACATGACAACGTTGCAGGTGGTTGAATGTGGTTGACTGATGTGTGTGTTGCACAGCAATGTACACTATTTGGATGTGTAACCTGACGCGGCTGCTATTATCACCATCGGAAATGTTATGTTCAGCACAACAGTTGCCCCAAATGTGCCAATAACACAGTGTGCATAAGTTGAAACAACTCAGCTGTACGAAACCCTTACAACACAACCATATATCCTTGAAGTGTAGTCAAAATGATGAAGAATGATGTGTGAAAACAGTGCATATGCTGGGCAAGTTTGCAGCAATAACAAAAAGGTTTGATTATAACCAACCAATCATATCCACATTTGATGCTGGTAAAATCAATGTTACATTTGTATATTATGTGCAGTCCCTAATGAAAGTACAACTATAAACTACCCAAAGTTCAAATAAATTGCTTGATACATATGTGATGTTGCACTTGTTTACAGTGTGCCACCACGTCCATACTATCTGGCCTCCTGCTGCATGTGAATATCTGTACCTGGTGTCTGCGGTGCAGGGCTCTCTAGTACAAGCAGCAATTGTGCGCCGTTCCCCACTGCAGCCCGCAGAAAGATCACCAATTCTAAACTGCCATCACCAGAGAGACTGGTGGCGAAGCATGATGGTGCCGAAAGCTTACTGTCCAAATTCCACCTGCAGAGATTGAGACATGGGGGTGAGGTCGATTGGGAGGGCCAACCCTCCTGATACAGTCAGAGAATATTGTCACTCTGCAAAACCTTCATAGCACCGCATGGCTGTTCATATTGCAGCAGCACCAAGGGTAGCTGTTACGCGCTGGTGGTGCCTTCAGTTACTGCACGCCGCTGCAGCCCCACACAGCTCGCCAACGCCCCTGGCCCCCGCCCGCCCGCCAGTCCCAATCCCCGCTCACCACGCGCCACCAAGCTGCTTGACTGCGAGCCAGTGGCGGCCACCCGTGAGCCGTGCCCACAGCCCTGGACCGCGTATGTTGAGCACCAGGCCGACGAGCCCCTCGTGCTGGAGGTCTAGGCGCTCGAGGGATGCATCTCTTGAGTCATGCCAGGCCACATCCTGGGGTGGGCCCACAGGCAAGCGTCCACGCAGCACGCGCGACCGCATGATGGAGTTTGTGTGTGCGTGTGTGTGTGTGTGTGTGTATGTGTGTGTGTGCACGTGTGCGCGTGTGTGTGTGTGTGTGTGTGTGTGCGCGCGCGTGTGTGTGTGTGTGTGTGTGTGTGTGTGTGTGTGTGTGTGTTCGAGCGCCGTTTGTCTCGAATCAGCGAGCCGCACAGGTGCTGCCCGGCGTGGCTCAGCAGGTGCACGCGCGCTTACCAGCCGCAGCGGAGAGAGGACCGCCATGAGGGTGTTGGCGTCCCAGTTGCCCGCCAGAAACGGGAGGCCGCGGTTGCGCTGCGCCAGGCCACCGAGGCCGTCTGTCGCTCGGTCCAGGTCATCAGCTGTGAACTCTGGCCGCTGCAGCAGGTTGTTGAGTGTGTGCAGCAGGCACTGCTGCTGGCTCTGGCGCTCCTGTTGCATGGAGGCAGGTACTAAGCTGTCTTGGAGGGATGCTATGCACAGGCATGTGAGGAAGCGCTCTGCACCAGATCGCCAGGGCATGCTGTCGCTGCGCGATCGCTTATGCTGATGCAGCGGTTTCATTCAAGTCACCTCCGCAGCAATGCGGGGCACAAGCTAGACAAAAAGCAGAGCCTCACAAACACTCACATGGTACATTGCAGTATCCAGCGCGCCGCATACTGCAGTTTGCCGCTAGTACAGTGCCACCGAGATCATCCGAAAGGCGTCTGCTTTGTACACAGTTCATTTTTGTTGTGCGAAAGATCCGCATATACTGAACCAAGCACAACCCCATCGGATTCCGTGCCGCTGGACAGGGACTGGACGTCCCACGAATCCATGCTCACGGACAGTCGCGGACGTACGTACTTCGACAGCGATGCTCAGGGCAGCGGAAACGTTCCTGCTGGTCCCTGTGCTCCTGGCGGCGGTTGCCAATGCGGCAGTCACCGCTCGCGCTGATGACGGTGCGTCCACACTGGGTGGGGGGGGGGCTGGACCACTTGCGAATCCGGCCGGCGCAATAACAACTGTGCTAGCATTCACGGAACGCTTCTACAGCAGCAACCGCCGCTCTCACGTATGCCGTGCCCAGCCGCCGGCCCCTGCGGCCTTCACTCGCTCTCCCACCCGCCGGCCACCGCAGGCCCGGCCGCGGCCCCTGCCCTCCAGGGCCCCGCCGCCGCCTTCGACCCGTCCAAGGATATATACGCGCTGTCCCACATCAACGTGATCGTACCCAACGTCACCAAGGAGGCTGCTTACTACCGCCGGCTCCTCGGGTGGGGACGGCGCGCATGACGGCGCACCAAAACGACAAGACATGACGCAAAAGATGCATGACATGATTGAGCCACGGGTGCATACTGGCTGATACCCATCCGTGTTTGTTGTTGCGGCAGAGAGCGCAGCGGCCGCCTCTGCTTGCCACGGGGCGGCCTCTCGCCCACTCATGCGACCCCGCCCCATGCATGCCCCGTACTGTCCCGGTGCAATCATTGATGATCAACGCCCAGTGGCCGGGCCTGGCTAGCCTACGCAAAATCCATCCAAGCGCTGCCCCCCCCCTTTCCCGCCCTCGGCCCCCCGGCCCCTTGCTCTTGCGCAAAGATGGCGCCCAGCGTCCAATCAGGACGGCCCCATGCGCTACATGAACGTCAGCCTGCCCGGATTCTGCGTGGATGCCGGGCTGCCGGCCGGCTGCCGCCTGGATGTCGTGTTCTTGAAGCACCCCGCCATAGGCATGTTCCTCGAGCTCTTCACGTAAGCCGGGAACACGGAGCCTTTGTGCAGCACCCATTCCCGCGGGCTCCGCTTGGGTGGGCGCAGCGGTGGGCGCGCCGAGGCGCCTCCCTCCCTGCGGAGTTCGCAGGGAGGGCTTGGTTTGTAGCGCCGCACATGCGGCTGTCTCCAGCCCGAAAGCCCTCGCCTGTATGTGCCCAACCTTCCCAAAGCCGCACCCTCGCAGTCAACCGCCGCCAACCCAAGCACGCCTTCGCTGTCACCCCCACCCCACCCCCAAAAACCCAGCTACTACGCGCCTCTGGATGGCAAAAAGCTTGCCGCCTCGCGCATCTATGATGCGGGCGGCATACGCCACGTGGCCCTGGAGGTGCGTTGGAGCGCAAGTGCGCGCCAACGGGCGCCCTGCAGTTGTGCACCCGCTATCACTGTCGCTGCAGCCGCACTTGTGCGGCGAGCGCGGCGCTTCAACCCTCGGGGTTATTACAGAGCCTTCATGTGGTCATGTGTGCATTTGTGTGTGGGTGTGCGCATCGAATGTGTGTGCAGAAGTGCGTGTGTGTGTGTGCTCTTGCACTGATCGCGGCCATCTGACACCTTGGCGCCCTCACTATTCCAGGTGGAAGACGTGAGGGCGGCGTACAAGCACTATAAGGCGCTGGAAGCCAAGGGGCTGGCGACGGTGCTGACGTCATCGGAGCCCCAGAGCCTGGACCCCTTCCCCCTGGGTGGGTGTACGTGCACAGCTTGCTGGCCTGCACGTTTCCTGCCCTCAGTTTCTCATCAGCTCGTTCGGCATGCGCCCGTCCCACACACGCAAACGCACGCATGCGTGCAGCTGCTGGGAGCCGGAAACCCCCTTGCACCGCTCACTCGTGCTGCCGGACTGCGTCCGACCCGCTTGTTGTCCCCTGAACCCCTAGCTAGCAAGATACCCGGGGTGGACACAACTGCTCCAGCGCCGGTTCCGCCGCCGGCTGTGCGACCGCCTAGGCCCCCCGCCCCCGCCCCCACCCC